>NC_135782.1:9468358-9556172 GCF_028453695.1 Augochlora pura | reverse complement strand
GTAATTGTTGCATGTTACAGTGACTAAAATTATTTTACCAATGTAGTACATCTTGAAAGATTCAAATTTAAAGTAGGGAAAATATTAACCCTTTGCACTCGAGTGGTGACTCTAAGGCACCACTAAAATTATTCTATTTCATTCTAAAATAATTTTTGCAACAATAAGGTTTAGATTTAAAAAATTGTCAAGTAGCAAAACTGTTGGTAGGAGTCACACGAATAAATTTTGTATGCATAAAAATTGATTTTGCTAAATAGAATGGAAATACCACGAACCAGAAAAATTGTTTCAAATTTACAGTTAAAATGGCTCCGAGTGCAAAGGGTTAATAGAGTTTACAGAAATTTATGCAGTACTTTCGTTTTAATTATTCCAGAAGGAAGTCGTGTATGTTGAAATTGCTGACGATTTCAGGCCACGATGAAAAAGTTAAGAAACCAGTTTTTATTTCTCCTGCTTTCCAACGCGAAAATTGAAAAGAACATTTCGCATTATTTTAGAAAACTATTGTCCAGTAAAATAGTCTTCTTAATACTTCTCAGTGTTAAAGAAAGCAATAATCATATAAGAAACGTTAAAATACTTTCTGCCAGGGGTAGTAATAAATAAATGAAATTCTTTCGAGCGGGAAAGAAATAGAATTTCTTTAACCTCTTCAGGGATACTGCCACGTACGTGTACCTTTGGTTTTCCTCAAATTATAATTATTCCAAGTATAAAGAAAATGAGAATCAATTGAAAAACTATTCGCTACAATTATCCCTCAACAATACCGAAAAAACTTCGACGAATGAAATGAAACGGATAATAAATAAAAAATGAAAAATAAAATAAATAGTTCTCTATTATAAAAATTCAGCCCTAAGATTTTCATCTATTTAGTCTTTCACACGCGGAATTTCAAACGAAAATCAGCCAGCAGCACGGTCAGGGCAAACGGGAATTTCAGGGAAGGCTGCGAAGGGGGTTAAGGAGCACGCAATCCCGGGCGGTAAGATTTGTAGCGTCGCGTCGAAATGAATCAGCTTTGTACCGAACCGTATCAACTTATCGTTAGCCGGCTGTCCCTCGTAATTCACGGAGCGCGCATGAAAAGGCTCAAAGGGACAGCTCGGTCGGTTCCTCGCGTCCAGGAGAACACGTGGACGAGGGATCCGTGGAAGCGGACGGGAACAAAGGGTCGGGGTTGTATCACAAAGAATAAAATAACGAAGATGCGCCGGGATTCGGTACACGCGGCGGGAATTAACGAGCGTGGCGAGAGCCGCGGCTCGGCTCGGCTCGGTACGTGCCGCCTAGAAAAGTTCGACGTCCTTGTAACGAGAGTTTTACGTTCCGTTTCATAACCACACTTCTCCATAACCGTAAAGAAAGCCCCGGGCATCGGACGGGTCTAAGGGCTCGCTCGACTGATACCGAGTGACGAGCTAACGATGACGTTGGATCTGCGTTTTATCGAGTCTGGGGCGCGAACCACCCCCTCGGTGTTTCGCTGACCGTGTCTCCGCGGCCATAAATTCGCCTCGGCTGGAAGAACCTCGTAAATTTCTGTTTCCACGGCGGGAGACGTCGTTATCGGCGATGCGTCGTCGATTATGCTTCGCCTCATCTTATAATCACCGTTCTAATACGACCGACCATCGAGTTGGATTGTTTAATACATTGACCGATAGCCCGGCAATCTCGAAGATTGCGATCGATGATTTAACGAAAGCGAAATTGAGAAGGCGTCTATATTAGCATATAATTTACGATTTTTAATCAGTTAATATCACCGACGAAGCTGTACACGCGTTCTTTTTGCAGGGTGTTACGTGTGCAAAAATTCGTAATGAAAAGTAGTTAATCAGTGAACTATTCCGTTCAACGCGTTAAACAGACTCCTGTTGTACGCTGCAACGTTTTAAAACTTATTCCGCGTTAGCAAAGTATTCGACTAATTTCGCGACCGACTGTGCGCTAGAGCGAAAATTCATTTTCGTAGGCGAGCAAATAATATCGCCTCTCGTTTCTATAGAAGCGGGAAGTGTTAATACGAAAGCAGAGTTTACGTTTCATCCACTGCGCGCGGGAAAAGAATGGCGGATATCGATTCCGTCGGCGCGAACAATGCGCTGGACGAGCCGAACCGTATTTCGACCGGTGCCCGAAATTACCGACCGATTTATTGGAGCATTTCTCTGGCTTCGAAAATGTCATAGGATCGCGCTAACCATTCGGTCGGCGTTTCGTGCGTCGCGTTATAATTTTTATTGAATAATTTTCACCGTGCAGAATTTATCGCGCGCGAGCAATAACTTTGACTGTCGTGCGCGACGCGGCTCTGCGCTTTCGATAAATCAACCTGTTCCTTTTGAAGGTTGACGGAACGACGAACGACGCGCGGCGTGCTCGGATTGTGCATTTAAATAATTTAAATAATTTAAATAATGCCGCTCGAATAATGCCTGCTTTCCTACGGGGAATTATAATTACCCTGTAATCGGTCGAACAACTTGCGATTTTTAGTTTACGGCAATTTGTGCCGTAATTTTACACCGCCGCGAGCTCGCTTGTACTCGCAAAATTCTATAAAACGAATTTCGTTGCGAAGTTTGTTCAAATAATACGATGTTTAACATACCATGAACGCAGCCAGGGGAAATTCTCATTCTCGATTAACCCTTTGCACCCAAAACTGTTTTAAGTGCAAATACAAAGATATTTCTATTTTATATATTAATGCATTTTATGCATATGAAATTGAGTTTTCTGACTCATAAAACATTTATATATTCAACAGTTAATAACATATTCACATATTCACATATCCAACATATAATAATGTAAAAATTATTTTAGAACTACTCGAGTGCAAAGTTAATATTTAAATTCCAATTAAATTCATCATCTGCTATAGATCTTAACAAAAACCGGTAGTTTTATTAGATTCTCTCTTTCAATGCATCCTATTAATGAAAGGGTTGAAACACTCTTTTCGAAAAGTGGAGAGTAGTAAAAAATATTGCCAATCAGAACAAGGATAGTTTTTTTAATTATTCTTGGGGGGGTGGGGGGGAGTCGAAAGGATTACAGAACTTTTTAACAGGTTATTTTTAATGTATGAACCGTGGAACTTTACCGAAGAACATTCTCACTTTATAAGTTCCGATGGGAACAGATAAAGAAAAGTTTGGCGAAATGCATTAGTTTCAGCTCGAATTCGTAGAACTTATAAAATGTAAAAATCCAAATTTTCTTTTGGTAGGAACGGCTATTTTGTTTTAGGATAATGAAGAAGTTTTCGATGTAACGATTAGTATTACGTTGTCACGTTGGTACATAAATTATGTTACTCGTTTGTAACATTTACTGAAACGATTTATAATTCAAAGTTTGTTTTAAAGAACGTCAAAGTTACGCTCTGAATTATGATTTTAATTACACTTTAAAAGTTATTCATCTACAGGTGGTTCATTTTTTCTGTAATAACAACCAACTTGTACGACCTATGATATCTAATATATAAAAGTAATAATATATAGGTAATATATAAAACTATATAAATAAAATAATAAAATAAAAATATAAGAAAATATATAAGAAAATATATTATATATATGTAAAATATATTTTACAACAGCACAATTGTTGAGCGAGTGAATATCGATTGGGCGTTCGAACATTGGCGATCGATAACTGACGTCACGGCCCGCGACATCGGTTACAGAGGAGAACATTCGAATGCGATCGAATGTTCTCGGAGGATCTCGCAAGACGCCACGTGCGCGGCGTCTTCTATTGATTATTTCTTTTTAGTCTTCACTCAGCGTCCATGCGGGTCAGTCATATATAAATTAGATCGCGTCTTTTGTAATATACTTTTCATTATTCACCTAATTCACATAATAAATAGTTAACAACAATGTTACATGTATAGAAAAATAGAAAGGGGTAAATTATAGAATCAAAATTGCTGGGGTTAATTTAACGTCACGTGGCCCACTGAAGTTAAAGTAGTTCCGCTAAGTCATGCGATGGTGTAACAAGTTCCGAAACACTGTCATTCTAGGAACACTCGCTGCACCAAACATTTAACCCTTTACAGTCGCCAGCAAAGCTATTTGTGAATTTTATTGTTTCCTTAATTCTTACATGCAATTGAAACATATTATTGTGTTACACCTAAACTCTAAAATGGAATTAATAAATTTTGTTTTCCCTTTTTAATCTTGCGTATTATTTAATACAAATTGTTAGTGTTATTCTATTTACAAAATCTCGAATCGGTCAAATAAGTCGACACCACGTAAAAATATTGAAATATTTAATCCAGAATAGGTAAAACTTGCGGCAAAATCGGAAACAAAAGTCTGCGACCCTCGAAATCGACCAAGCCAAATCCGTGAGCACTAAAATAGCTGAACAACGATCATCGGGAAGATCCTGTTGACCAGGAAACTAGGATTATCCAGCGGTGGAAGCAAACGGCCAAACCACGGTTGTTCGGTTTACAAACTGAACGTAGGTGGGCGCAAACAATGTCCGTCGTTAGCCATTTCCCTTTAATCGAAAAGCTGTCGAGGGAAAATCCACGCGCGACCCGCTCCCCATTGCCACAAGAGGGCAGTCCATTCGGAATCATTCTCCGTATATCACGATGCCCCGATGAATGGATCTGCCGCCGTTGTTCTTTTATCCCGGCGTTCTTTCCATTTGTCTGTCCTCTTATAATCGCGGGGTCCGCGTTGTGTTGCACCGCGTCGCGTCGCGTCGCGTCGCGTCCCGCGTCCCGTTTCGTTGTATCGCGTCTCGTTGCGCCGTGTCTTGTTGCATCGTATCCCGTTGCACCGCGGTCTCGTTCCGTACCGTGCAGCGTATCGTAAAGCTCCGTGAGATAGAGCTTCCGAACAATGTTGTGCTCACAAATCGAAAATGAAAAAAACAGAGAGGCCGCGGGCAAGGAGATGAATAAAAGCGGGCGGTGCGTAAAGCGTGAGAGTAAACGCGCAGGAATGCATGCCGATAAAATTATATGGGTGGTCCGGGTAACGAACTGAAAGAAACGCGTTATTTTTATTTACGGCGCTGCACAGCGATTCGATCTTACGAGCGCTTCGAGCAAATATTGTATCTTCTAAACTGATTAGTTTTCGACCTGTATACCTTAGCAATTTTTTGAAGAGAACACGGAGGTGATTAGATTTGTGCGAAAATAATATTCCAGGTTATGTTGACCAAATTGCAGTGCTATTGTGTCTTTGTTGAAATCTTTTAGGGATACTTAGTATTGCTATTCGTAGAATATATGTACCGACCAATTGTTATAACAAACAAATGCTTCATGCAATGACCAACGAAATTGTCCATGCTAACGTGTTTTTTAGTTGTTAGAGGTTACTTTTTTGTCTTTTTTAAAATTATTTACGTAAAAATAAAGGCTCTATATTACGAACATATTATAAAAGAATTTTTGCTCAAATCACTGTGCGTCTCGGCGAACCCATTTCTAGCCGCTTTTCTTCCCTCGTCCAAGGATGATACAGGGGGTCCGCCGTTTTACGCCGATATTTTCTCAATGCGCTCAAGGAAATAGTCTAGCGCGCAATTAATAAGCAGGATAAAACATTTATTCGCCGTGGATGAATCGCCGTTGGGAAAACATTCTATCGGGCGATGGGTCCGATGCTTTATTCGGGTACGTTCTTCCGACTTTCCTCTTTTTCTCTCGGCCGCGATTTATAATACACGGTCACGTCCCTGTTGAATGGCCCGGGAATTCATCATGGCCAGCTCGAAAACGACGATAGCCCATTTTCGTGGAGTCAGCAATGGATTATTTCTATCGCCCGGCCCGCCGTTCGGAAACGGGCATAACTCATCGGCGCGAGCATAATTCCGGCGTTCCTCCAGTCGCCTTTTTTTTACCTAATTGACTTCGAACGCCGCGAATATGTTCCTTGCAGTCATATTTAATCCGTATATCACGCGAACGATTGTTAAATGGAATTGCCCTTGTAGCCCGCGTGTAAGACATTTATGGTAAAAATACTATAATTTTTGCTATATAATAAATAATACTGTACCTATATAATAATACTGTAATTCGACAGTATTTTCATCTCAATGGAATTATTAGTATTTATTGTTACTTATTGGTCGAAATAACTGTTTTCTGATTTTTTCTTTTACGCTTCCTGATATTTTGAAAGTGTTTCTATGGCAAATTTTTATGTGAAATGTGTTCGGTTATATTAAATGTATTCGAACGCTTATATTTCTAACACTTAACTAATGAAATATATATATTAAGCTAAGGCATTTAATATTATATTACACACATAACAAAGGATGGATCTTGAGATTACATAAGTGAAAGAATACTTCAGTTTAACATATATTATATATATATTTTATTAATTAAACATTAGAAGCGTAACCGTTCGAATACTTTCTTGCACGAGTGTATATTAATTACATTATACATATCTTTCTATAATACTGTAACAATTTTAAATTACAATTTTTCACATTACGATTGTGTCCAAAATATCAAATTTATTTTCTCGACGTTATCACATAACTTTCAGTGCAGGATTTTCTAAATATATCCCTTAGCAAAGTAAGCATTTTCGATAAATTCCCCGACAAAAGAGCATCATACAGTCCTTAATCTTCCCTAGCATTCTAACAGTTTATTATCTCACTTAGAAATAAATAAATCTACAATCTAGCCAAGAAATGCGTCTGTCGACAATATCCGAGATCCTTGCGAACGGCACCACGTAAATTCTTGCGAATTTAATTCGAAGCCCGGTCCTCTCGATTCCTAACAACAGACCTCATTCCGGCGCGCAATTCAGGGAAGAACGCGGCCGGCACAATAACCCGGAAGACGTAACAGTAGCAGGTTAGAGTTCCCGGCGGCGCATCGGGCTCATGTCGTAGCATAAATTTCGTCGCGGCATTAAATACCGGGCTCGAAGCCCGGGGACAAAGTTGCCGACTTGATCCGGGAGACCGTGTCATCCCCTCGGATGCGTCCTACGCCACTCGTAACAAATAAGGAGTTCCTGCAGGAGAGAATCTCACGGCGTCCCGGAATTCTGCCTTATCTCGTAAAGCCAGACTTACGCGGAATCCCATGGCGGGGCCGGCATATTCTTGAGCGCCGTTCCCGACATATTAAAACGAGCCTCCTCGCCGCCGGTATTTTTTTGCGACGCTCTCAAACGCCGTTGAACATTTTCAATTTCGTTAGACTGCGAGCGAGAGACTGCATTTAGGGGCGGAGGTGGAGGGGGTCAGGGGAGAGTCTCCCCCGCGAGGACCATGATCAAAAACGCGAGCACGGTTTTCCCTTGTTAGAGTGCCAGGTCTCTTCGCCGCGTCGTGGGTTCGACGCAACGCTTCTCTCTTTATTAACGCGACGAGTTGCCAGCCAATGGGAGACAGTCCCTGCGCACTTACGATTTGGTACTAGAGGATGCGCCCTCGGAATCACGCGAACCGAAGATGAAGCAGCTGTAATTAAGGGTCACTCGTGAGACAGGGTGGCTGCCGAACGACTGGATATTCGAAGGAAATAATTTTTGCGAGCGTATAGTGTTTTTAATTCTTTGCTATTTTATTTGAGTATCATGAGACGCATTGAGTATCATGGGAGCGGGTTTTTATCGTAGCACTAGAAAAATATTTTGTTTACTATCCAATTGGCTAAAATCTCTTTCTATATTAAGAGACATATGTTTTTTTTTTGAAGCGGTCATTTGACCGCTCATGATAAGAGTAGTTATACATGAAATGTCGGTAGGTTTAGTGTTAAAAAAAGGAACGCCTTAATAACTAACCCAACACCATTTCACAGCCATTAGCTCGATGTAATTGTCGATTACGAATCAGATGCAAACGAATTTACAGCTGATTAGAAATCGGCAATTACATCGATTGCCCGAGTCTCACCACGTGGAGGTTGCTGTGACTGGAGACTCGGAAGGGAGTCAGAACGAAGCCGGCATTCGTTATGGCTCCCTCCCTTTCACCGGTGAAATAATATGTCGAGTATTATTGCGGAACAAAAGTGGGTCGACGGAGAAGCCACCTAACCACTGGGACCAAAGTGAATCAGAGCAGAAGGTTCTGATTCTTTCAAAAAGAAAATGAAAAACGAGCCGGAGCAGAAGGCCCCGACTCGAGCGAGGGTGACGCGACGCGACGCGAGCAATACTTGCACAAGCCTCGGAATTCCGCAGATATCATTATTCGACGAGGTACAATTGGAATCAGCAGCCAATCGCGACATCCACCTACAACGTTGAACATTCTCCCCCTGCACCCTCCCCCCAATGAAGGGGTTGCGGGCGTCTTACATGCCGAAGCGAAGGGAGACTGTCCACCGCTGCAGGAGGATGAACGATTGGATGCTCAAACCGCATGATACCTCGCCGAACAAGATGATCTACGAGACTCCGAGAGATTGCGCAAGCAGGACCACCATGGTTGGACCGAAAATTGACAACGAATGTTGAACGAGCAAAGCTAAGGCAATAATACTCGACATACTTTTAGCGATTCGGGTAACTCGGGGGCGCTACACCCCGTGCCCCCCACGGGGCATGCACCCGTGGGTCGGAGGCTCCTGAGTAATCTTAATACTACTTAAGTAAGACGCAATAATTAACAAGTCGCACGCATCCCTCGATGAACAATGATCCCACTCCGCACGATGATTCAACGGCAGAAGATGATCCTACGGAAGATGACCTGAAATAATCTGAAAAAAATAATTAGTTTGTTTGGAACATATAAAAAATGACGAGACGAAACAAGAAATACAACACCAGCACACGAGTGCCAAACTAACCCGCACACGAGTGCAATTTGAAGAAAAAGTCCAACAATGAACATCCAAATGCCATCAGAAACTGAACCAACATTGGAAAACCAAACGAAATCGTGCCCCCCACGGGGCATGCCCCGTGGGACGGAGGCCCCTGAGTGATCTTAATACTACTTAGAAAAGACGCAATAATTAACAAGTCGCACGCATCCCACGGCGGATGATGATCCCAAGGCGGATGATGATCCCACGGCAGATGACCTGAAATAATCTGAAAAAAATTATTAGTTAATTAGAACATATAAAGAATGACGAAGCGAAATAGGAAATACAACACCAGCACACGAGTGCCAAACTAACCCGCACACGAGTGCAATTTGAAGAGGAAATCCAACGCTGAACAACCTAATCACATCGAAAGACGAACCAACATTCGAAAACCAAACGAAGTTTAAAGAAATTAAATTGAAAACCCTAACGACCTATAGGCGCCTCAGGTACTTCGGGGACGCTACCCCCCGTACTCACTCAAG
Organism: Augochlora pura; assembly: GCF_028453695.1. NCBI lineage: Eukaryota > Metazoa > Arthropoda > Insecta > Hymenoptera > Halictidae > Augochlora > Augochlora pura. The sequence goes on along the minus strand of NC_135782.1, from coordinate 9,546,818 downwards.
GGCCCCTCCCATGAGCGAGCCCCTGAAGGAACTCCGACCGGAGGAATACCAAGTTCGAGTACTTTTCTTACAACGACGTTTCATCATAAATAACTAACACACACACGCAATTAAATAATAAAACGCTTAGACGCATCCCACGGCGAATAATGATCTCACGGTGGATGATGATCCAACGGCGGATGATAATCAACTTAATAATTAACGCACGACTTAATAAATAACGCAACACTGGCATCCCTCGATGATATTTCTGCAATTTTGTGGAATGTTATTTCCTTCGCATTGGCTAAAACTGTCTATGAGTTTAAGTAATATAAAATACATGTAAGTAAGAAATAAAAAAATACATAAAAATAAGAAATGAGAAAAAATGATGTGAAAAGTTCTACAAAAATGATGGTCCACTCGATATGCATTCCAAAAACAAACGCGCGAATGGACCGTGCTTGCGCAACACTATTTTAAAAAACAGACATTGCTATATAGAAGAAAACGCGGTCAGTGCATTTTTTGTCGTGATACTAATTTATTTCATTGGAAATGGTGAACTCCCGTGCACTTTGATCTATTTTCACGCAACGCTAAAAGGAACTCGTCGACGATGCAGCAATCCTTGGTTCGGCTACCCGCAGCGTGGCATTTATTTCGTAACTCTAATGCAACGCGTTGCAATTTTCGCGACTCTAAGACAACGCGATTTAAATCGCATCGCTAACAACTATTTGGCGAACTTGTAATTGAGATTCGACTCGCGACTCTAAGAAAACATCGCGAATGCCACGCTGCGGTGCGTCGCAGCTCCGGCATGGGCCCTGAAAAACGAATGCAGCTACTGCAACGCGATCGTTTACGCGACGCTAACTTTGAAATTGAATCAAAGACAAATATTCTAATGCAAAAATCGCGATTTGCCCATCCGAGCTGTTCGTTGGAACGGCGAGAGCGTCTGGTGGTGGGCGTCTAGAAATACGAAAGTGAAGCTACTTGCAACGCGATTATTTAAACGCAACACTAACACAACGAACAGAAATGCAAAAAAGTTACTTTGATTCTTAAAAGCAGCTGCTTTATCGACTTTGAAAAACTTAAGGAAATTTGCAAGTTCGAACGCGATCAGTTGCGCAACGCCAAGTTCAATTTCTGTTCGAATGGACCGTGCTTGCGCAACATTATTTTAAGAAACAGACATTGCTATATAAAAGCAAACGCGGTCAGTGCATTTTTTGTCGTGATACTAATTTATTTCATTGGAAATGGTGAACTCCCGTGCACTTTGATCTATTTTCACGCAACGCTAAAAGGAACTCGTCGACGATGCAGCAATCCTTGGTTCGGCTACCCGCAGCGTGGCATTTATTTCGAAACTCTAATGCAACGCGTTGCAATTATCGCGACTCTAAAACTACGCGTTAAAGAATCTTCGCAACGCTATTATTTCGAGATAGTTTAGCGACAGGGGCTGTCCCCAGCCCCTTGGAATCCACCCCGGATTCCTACGCTACGCACCACCCACCCGCCTGGACGTCGTAACGCCAGGACGGATGCGCCCCTTCGTCCAGGACGGTGGTTCCAGCTCGCAGAATAAAAATTCTACGAGCCGGCCGCCCTGGATATAGACCGAGGTCTAGTAGCGCTGTCTTTTTTAGACAGAGATGGTGTTTCACGGTCTTATGCTGCGAGGTCATGTGCCTCCGACTATCTCGTTTCCATAAACGCGATTAAAAACGGAACGCTAATTACTATTTCGAGTACTTGTATTTGTAATTCGGCTCGCGACTCTAAGAAAACATCGCGAATGCCACACTGCGGTGCGTTGCAGCTCCGGCATGGACCCTAAAAAACGAATGCAGCTACTGCAACGCGATCGTTTCGCAACGCTAACTTTGAAATCCATTCAAAGACAAATACTTTAATGCAAAAATCGCGATGTGCCCATCCGAGCTGTTCGTTGGGACGGCGAGAGGCCTGTCCATTGTTGCGGCGTCGGCGTGGGCGTCTGGAAATACGAAAGTGAAGCTACTTGCAACGCGATTATTTAAACGCAACACTAACACAACGAACAGAAATGCAAAAAGTTACACTGATTCTTAAAAGCAGCTGCTTTATCGACTTTGAAAAATTTAAGGAAATTTGCAAGTTCGAACGCGATCAGTTGCGCAACGCTAAGTTCAATTTCTGTTCGAACAATTGACTGAAGCAACGCGTGATTAATTCGCAACGCTATGGCAAGTCGCGGATGCGCCCACCCGAGCCGATCGTTGCAGCGCAGCATGGGCGTCTGAAAAGTCGGAAAGCAAAACTACTGCAACGCGATTGTATCAACGCAACGCTAATTCAACGAACAGAGATCCAAAAGACAAGTTTTCGAAAGCAAATAGACTTTGAGAAACGTTAAAAATTGATCAAAGCAACGCGAGATATTCTATTTATTCGCAACGCTATATTTAAAGTTACTATGCATAAGAAACAAGATGAAATCGCGATTATTTCATTCGCAACGCTACGCTTTAGAGAATTTATTTCAATAGTAATGGAAATCGTGTCTATTTTATTTAGAACACTAATTTTTATCTCTGCTCAAAATTAATTAAAGCAACGCGTGGTCATTTCGCAACGCTACTTGCAAATCGCGGACGTGCCCATCTGCGCTGATCGTTGGGGCGGCAAGGCCTGCCCATATACTACTACTACTACTACTACAACTACAATTACAATTTTAACAAACGAGTACAGTGACAAAGTGGTAACGACAATAGGGTGGCCTCTCTCAACAATTTGTTGGAGAGGCCTCTTCGGCATTTAGCCTCTTCTTTCTTCGGCGAATCGCCTGATGAACCTAGAACCCTACACGTGCTGCGCAGCTAGTAGAAAACCAACGATTTCCGAAACAAAGTAACAATGTTTCGGAAAAAGCCGATAATCCTGCTGGTGCAATGGAGCCGGTATCGTTTCGTTTCGAGAGCCCTAATTCCCGCGCGTACGCGTTCGCGACCGCGGAAGCTAAGAGAATTTTCAAAGGATCGATTTCGAGCTATAACATCGAACGTCATGCACCGTTCGAATAAAGCTCGAATCGAACCCTTTGAGCCCTACCGGTGACTGACCGTCGGGCGAATCGCGGCCTACCCGAAAGAGAACGACGGTCAGTCCCGGCCCTACCTAACAATTCACACACACACGCTAAGGCAAGTTACCTAGCCTACCTAATCCTATATTTAAAAAATAGCAAAGCAATCACACCAACACATTCGCTTCACGATTGGCACACATACGCTGAGGTGCTAACCTGCGGAGAACGTCCCGGGACGCCTCTGACACCCCAACATGATCACATTCATTCACAACTAAGGTACATGTTAGTTCCTGAAATCGACTGACAATGGTAGCGATCATTGCGATTTTATAATAATTAAAATTTATTTTCTCGCGACTCTAATCGACTATTAAGGACAGTCGTTTTACAATAAGTATCTCTTAAGTAGAGACACAATTCTCGAAATAAGAATAGCGAATGAACATTCTATACATACTCCACACGAATCCACGTTGCATGACATGGATCGCGAATGGAATATGTTTTATTCAACTTAATTACAATTTTAAAAAACCGACGCAAAATCCACTACCTAATCACACACACACACACAAGTGGAAATTACGTCGTGCACGATACGCTAACCATTGTCAATCGCAATTTTTTAAATACCGTTCCATGCGCCGTTGCTCGCACCCTTCCGAGTAACCTTGGGCACTCGAAAGGATTGGAGCAACGAGCATAGAACCTCAAATCTCTGAAAATCCTATCTAAAAAGTGTCATTAGCTTCCGGGGAGGGATGTTTTAAATTCATTCAACAATTAGTGCGACGTTTAATGATAACTTCATAGGAATAATTTCGATGTTCGGATACGTTAAATGATTTGATAAAAATAATTTCAAAGTATCTTCAAATACGTTTAATGAATTGATAATAATAATTCAAAAGATGCGCGTACGAATAAGTCTAATAAAAATATCAAAACAAGAAAAAGTGAGACTCTACTTTGAATTTTAAGAAATATATTTTATATAAGGGGGACCCCGTCTTTCTGCACGCGGTCTCTAAAACGATTAATCGAAATAAACTTGTTCGATATATTGGTACAGCAAATGTACCAATATCATTTTTGCAACATTCGTTTTATGTTAAACGCGTGAAATCCGAAAGACCGATTTTTTGGCAGGTTCGAAATAAAATTAGCAATAGTTGAAAATATTGAAAGAAATCGCGGCGTGCAGAAAGACCCTACCTACCTAAGAAACATATTACCACTCAAAGGATTGCCGGGCAACCCTATGGTCACTGTACTCGTTAAAAAATACTACAATTTCTACGTAATAATTTCTTGAAATATTCACTCACTACTTGATGACAGAAGACAGCTGCTTTAGAATTCCGGAACAGGAAGACATCCCGACGAAGAAGCCCGCAACGGGAAGACATCCCGACGAAGAAACCCGCAACGATCCTCTCGATCTCTGCTTCCGTTCACACATGAGCCGTGCACCACTTGCATCCACGTAGTTGTAAAGAACAGGAGTTCTAGTAAAACAATTTTTTTCAGCAGAAATTCAATGTCACTTGCAATTTAATACTTAGAAAAATTAATTTTGACTTGTATACAATATTAAGTACTCACTTGGATGACCACAACTGATTACTACGATGACCGCTAGTGACCACAGGTGGACCAAGGGTCAGCAGTAATCAATGGAAGTCCATCTTGAATCGGAAAAATTTAGTCAGAATATTTTCGAGGACCGTCTTACGGAACACGTTTACATACTTGCGAGGACAATAACAGACTGAGGAAATGAAAAACAACATTGCGCAGGACGCCTACCTGATAGTAACGGTCAGAATATTTTCGAGGATCGTCTTACGAAACACGTTTACATACTTGCGAGGACCATAACAGACTGAGGAAATGAGAAACAACATTGCGCAGGACGCCTAACTTTCAGTAACGGTTAACAATGATTTGCATATTGCTTATTCCTGATTTCATAATATTGCTTTCACCAATAAATTTATTATTTCCGATGTCTAAAAATTTATAACATTTCCGATAATTAGAAGTATGGTCAAGCATTCTATTTTCTATTTTTACATTTAACATGTTAGTGATAATAATTGATAGAATCAGAGATGTGAAATAATTTTTTTCAGCAGAAATAACTCGAGAAATGTTTGCGTTAATAAGTTCAATGTTACTTGCAATTTAATACTTGGAAAAATTAATTTTGACTTGCATATAATATTAAGTACTCACTTAACTACCTCATCGAATTAATGACCACTGATTACCACTTGAATGACCACAACTGATTACTACGATGGCCGCTAGTGACCACAGGTGGACCAAGGGTCAGCAGTAATCGATGGAAGTCCATCTTGAATCGGAAAAATTTAGTTAGAATATTTTCGAGGACCGTCTTACGAAAAACGTTTACATACTTGCGAGGACAATAACAGACTGAGGAAATGAAAAACAACATTGCGCAGGACGCCTAACTTTCAGTAACGGTCAACAATGATTTGCATATTGCTTATTCCTGATTTCATAATATTGCTTTCACCAATAAATTTATTATTTCCGATGTCTAAAAATTTATAACGTTTCCGATAATTAGAAGTATGGTCAAGCATTCTATTTTCTATTTTTACATTTAACATGTTAGTGACAATAATTGATAGAATCAGAGATGTGAAATAATTTTTCCAGCAGAAATAACTCGACAAATTTTTGCGTTAATAAATTCATTGTCTCTTGCAATTTAATACTTGGAAAAATTAATTTTGACTTGCATATAATATTAACCCTTTGCACTCGAGGCCTTTTTCGGTGGCGCGAACCAGTAACTCGAGACGATTTCGGGCAAATTAGGCAACCATTTTACAAGTAATTTAAAAATATTTATTAACAAACAAATGTATAAAAATGATAAAATTTCACATGTTTATTTATTTATATGTCGAAAACAACAAACTTTGGTAAATATTATACTCTGTAATTAGGTTTGTTGTTATATCTTGTAAAACAATATCCAAGATGGATCTTAGGTTTATCGGCACACGTATCGCAGTAATAAGAACTTTCCCGCCTACCTTCAGGCGTGTTACGGTCAGAACAAACCTTGCAGTCCCTTTTTGGCCCTTTTAGAATTATATGAAGCTTCCCGTTTAATCGGATTTCACTTCCACCTTCACTGTCGCTCTCTATAATTCTAATTTTTCGTCCTCTCACACCTCTTAGTGTATCACTATCTTGTCCACTGGATTCATTCGCTTCGAAGTATAATCCGTCGGAAATCAGTGTGATTTCTTCATCCAATGCTGCAAAATCGAATTCGTCCGAACTTGAGCTGATTCGATTTTCCTCCACATTTTTAGGGCTCAAACACTTTTTTGCTACTATACTTACTGCCAAGACTGTTTCAAGCGAATGCAACACTGAGACTAACTAAACTGAGCTAAGATTTGGCTACAGTGCCAGTCAACCCTAGTCCACGAAAGTATTTCCGAGAAAAATATCTTATCGCACATCGTAAATTAACAGATCGAGTTACAAAGGACCTGCCGCAGCAGCGCCGACCGAGGTAACTTGGGAATGCCTTCCAAGTCGAAGCGGTGGGTTCAGCCTCTTTCCTATTGGTTCTTTAACCCTTAAATTCCATGTAATAGTATTACATGTAACTAGTCAGTTGCGTCTTGAACTATTAATCAACAGAGCTCGCACGAACGAAAATTATTCCGTCCAGAGCGATGCTAAGCGCTAAAAGCGCGCGTAGTCTCTCTAGAGCGCATCAGCAGAGAGTCGTCCGCGCGCAAAAGGTTCAAAAAATACAGCATGTAAAAAGGAATGGTTGAACTGTCGAGGAAGTAAAAATTCGAGTCCACCGCTCCCAAAAGGTCAGTGCTCGGACACGAAATTAAGGTTTATGACCACATCTGGTAACAATTGCTGAAGGCCCGATGGCTTCCGGCGAGCTGTCATAAACTGGCCGAGCCCCCTCACGAACACAAATTCGTTTATGATTTGCGACGCGACAATTAGGTAACGGTATAGAGATATAAATCGAAATCCCAGCGAGTCACTCAATTCGACGGAAGTCAATAACAGCAATGTTTCTAAACAGCGCGGCCACGAGCCGGCGAGCTGAATAGATTTGTCCTGCGCGTTGGTTAAACGTCAGCCAACGATTCGACCGAAGTTGTGGAGCAATTAAAGCAAAACTAAACTCGCCGTGCGGCGGGGGGAACGGTTGCTACACTGGCGGCCATTACGCGTGGCCATTAGCCGGCGACCTAGGAAATTCGAACTAGAAAAAAAATGAAGTTCTCGGCTTCGGCAGTGGCGCGAGAGCTCGCTCGAGATTCGTACGGCGGCTGGGATTAGGCGGGCGACGATGCACAAACAAGAAACTCGAACCGAAGCGTCCGCAGGAATCCGGGAATTCACTGGGTCTCGTAAATCCGGCATTACAAGGACTTTTGTGAAGTTTCTGGCTGGTCTATTCGAGGATCTTGCGCGACCCTGGTGCAGAAGGCTTCGCGGATGCGACATCTTAATTATTAACGTTCGTTGGTGGCTGTCTTAACGTTGAAATCGGGAATTTCTGCGGAAATTGTTTCGTCGCTTGGCAAGACTGTCGATTTTTATGGGTAGCGAAAATTGATTAATTTTATTGCAAGGTTTTTGCTAATTGAATTGCTCTAAAACTGATCTGTCTAAATAAATTGTACATTTTCAATTTTTAAGACAAATTATAGGAAAGCATCATTCTTTTTGTCATAAATTGTTCATTTTATGTTTGTTAAAACTTGCTATTAGAAGTTTAAAAGCTAAAAAGAAACCCAGATTAAAAGAAACTATGTGAAAATCTCAGTTTCATGTTCAAATAAGAATTCTCTAAATTAATTGCAAGAACTGTAAGTCTGATAAAAATGACCATTCTCTTTCCGTCAATTTAATAAGTTTTATGGAATAGAAAATGTTAAATTGTTCAACAATACAACATTCAATCGAATTTGCAACCTTGTGGGGGTTAGACACCATTATTGATAAATTACTGTAAAAATAACTGATCTCCGATGATTCCATTTACAATTCCTAATACTTTAAAAATATCTCTGTCAAATATTTCTATACCAACTTCTTTATTCAAGCACATATTCAAATAAAAATCGTAGACAATTTAAATAAATTCAATCCTATTAATGTAAAACAAAAGGATCGACAAATGAATGAATAAATATATGACCAGCGTTACAGATTCAAAGATAATGTTGCGCTTCCTATTGTATCTTCCTACAGATCGTTGAACACCTCCCGAAAGATTATGAACAGCTAATTCTTACAAGATGTCCGCCCGCTCCCGTCATTACGGCAGCAATCCTGTATCAGTCGATTTAATACTCCGTGTCTTCGGTGGCTCGTACGTCGTCGATCTAATCCCCTTAGACGGTAAATTATGGTCTTAGAACTTAGCCGAGTGGCTCGTAAGTTTTAGCTACCTTGGGAAACGCATATCCTTTCTCATCCCTTAGTGAATTCCGTCCGTTCCCCTGTGCTTCGTATTCTGTCCTCTAGGCATAGTCATCGTTCATTTTATTACTGATAAATCTCGCCGGGTCCGAGGCCGCGCCGCACCCGGGGAACTTCTTCCCGCGTAACCCGGTTTCCCCATTATCAAAGTTTTTGCGTTAGAAATTTTTCGACCATCCCCCTCGCAAATCATGTCGCGCCCCTAAAAACGAGCTAACCATCGAGCCGGGCGTCGCGCACGCGGGATTATACGGGCAGCGAATACCGGATGTAAATTCGTCGATTAGACACGTTCGCTGATGAAGTTCTACAGGCATTGGAACTTCGAAACTCGAACGGCCCGGACTGAGCTGGACCGCGAATAAAACGCGGCGAGGGAAGTAGTTAGAGAATAAGTGCTTTTTTTATGCCCTCCTACGATGACGTTCCGTATCTGCTCCCTTCGCGTCATGGCCATTATACGTACCGTAAAGCAGAAAGGAAGTCGTACCACCGATAATGAAAAATGAAGTTCGCCGTCCGGGCCGTGTTTTATGGCTTCCGAAGGGCGCCGGATTCTTCTGGATTCGCGTTCTTACGATTCCCTCCGCTACCCGAAAACTCGAGATCACGGCGAAAACACGGGTCGACGGTCTAATGCGGCGTTTTGAGTATTTGAACATTTTCAGGGGCGAGGAAATGTCGAGAATTAGCTATTCTAAAGTTTCGAGAGAAACTTAGTAAAAAGACTCGAAGGTTGCAAGTTAAAATTTATTATTTTTCATAAAACTCGGTATTTTTAAGTTGATTTTTCAATTAGAACCTATTTGAACATTTTGCGAGGAGACAACAAGGTTATTGTTGAGAATAAGTTGCTGATACAGTCTGGAGAATTCCATACCACAGTTTTTTGATTCTAAAAATCAGAATTTCTTTATGGCAGGCATCTGTGCATTAAAACCTCGTTGAGAAAAGTGCATTGAAACAAACCGAGCATATTTTGATTAACCAGTTAGCTGCGTCGATATATTTAGAAGATAAATTTTGTTACGCGTTTTATCGATCACACTGTGTATAATCTTTTTAACAATTGTTCTAATATTATCCGAAACCGTGCAAAATTTACGAATATGTTACCATAAGTATTTTGACATAAATCGTAGAAGAAATATTTGAATTGTAAGTTGTAAAATTGCCATTTCCTTAGGACGTGTATACACGTCGTACGCAGCTAACAGGTTAAATAAACAACTTTTGAAAAGAAGCACTTTTATATTTTCACTTAGAAATCTGAAATTTGACACTCGCCAACCAAATACTGCATAAGCTATTTTATTATCGCTAAGTGAGATCATTGTTGCGTTACGACAGGTCATGACCCAAAAAGGGTTCGTAAATGCCGATCTAATGGAAGGAAATTCGACGGCAGCGATAAAATTCGGCGAGTCCCCCGGGGAAGAGCGCGGATAAAGCACAATGTAAACAAGATCTTCGCAATTAAAGTAAAGCACTCTGCGGACAAAGTTGATCTGAAACGAGAAAAGTTTCAAGTGTTGTTGGTTCAGGTATCATCCCTGTGGCTGTCGAAAGTTACGAATATACCAATTTGCCCGGGCAGAAACTTCGCAATTAAGTTCGGGCCGGGAGGGATCGCCTTTGTGAGCCCGACGGCGCGATAATTAAAAATATATATATCCGACGTGCTCCTCGACGGTATCGACGGTATCGACGGTATCGACGGTTATCGACGATATCTGGCAAATGTATTTGACCCCCATTCGTTGTTTGCTGCGCGCGCGGAACGTAACGGCGGTTTTACAAATCAACCGGGCTACACGGTTGTGAAAACATAGAGACGAGAGAGAGAGAGAGAGAAAGAGAGAGTGGGAGGTAGCAATACAGAAAACCGATGTTTCATTAGACGTTCCTGTCCGCAACTTCCGCAAACAATAACACCGCGCGGCCGCTGGTTCCATTTTCTACCTCGGCCACGGCTGCCAGCACTCCGGCCTTTTACCCGACTTTTACGCAGTGTTTAACTTCATTAAACGATTAAATCTCCCGTTGTCAACCTGCGCGACCGTACTCTTTCTCCCACGCCTTTCAGGCTTTCAATTAGAAATATATATATATAGTATATACATATACCGTTTTATTGCGTCTGAAACTTACGGGGAAAAATAAAGGAAACAGGAAACGCGAGGCACAGTCGCGAGCCAATGTACCTACTCTACCTATTAGCGCAGGATCTAATGCACAACATTCTGCCGCAACAGCTCGGTCTATAAAAGAATATATCAAATAAAAAAAAAAGAGAAGCAAGTATGTACGTTCTAATTATTTTGGTAAATTCTCTATGGTACTTTAGGAAAGTGTGGTTTAAATTACAATAATTCTTTCAAGAATTCAATCATAGAATTCAGTGCATTCTTTAAAGAATAAATTAAACAGCTCAAAGAAGTCTTTAAAAAGTAAACGAAAAAACTCGATGAGTACTTTAAAAACTAAATTAAAGAATAAATTATCAGTTCGATGAATCCTTTATAGAATAAATCAAACAATTCAATGAATTCATTGAAAGGTAAATCAAAAAATAAATCAGGCAATTCAATGAACTTCAAAAGAATAAATTCAATAACTCGATCGATTCTCCAAAGAATAAATAAAAACATTGTAGTCCGAAGGAACAGGATTACTATTTGTTTTAGAAAATACCAGTGGGAGTGCAATAATGTTTACACTGGTCATAGAATAAGAAAATATTATCTGTTATGAAATGGTGAACGGGGCGCATCGCCGTTGTGATAAATGGGAAATAAATGAATCGCGCGGGATAACCGTATAGAAACAATCGTTATGTGCATTGTTATCAGAGGGATCTAGCCTGCGCGACATCTCGCGAGGATGTACGAACAAGTTTATACGACGTCTGTTTTTCCTCGGCGACGTGAAATTGATATCGGTATTATCCGACTGCGGCTTCGAATTCGCCCGAGGCACTGCTTCCGTCTCGTAATGGGATTTTGATAGTAACTGGTCGAGGGGTATCAACCCTCATCATGGGAATAATTTCCTCGGCGTATCTGTATCGCGTTTCTGTGTTCAGCCTTGCACGTTAGAGCGCGATACGTTATCGTCGGCATCCACATTATGTGTACGGCCAGCCGCCTTATCGCCGTCTCCGTTCTTACAATTACTGTTAAAGATCTGGCGAAAATGCATTTTTCCTCGATTAGGTGTACCTCGAACTATCGTTGTTCTGCCGGGTATAGTAAACGGAATGCTTTTAACGTCAGCTGAATTTCATTTCAACTTTCGTATTTTCCGATTTCTAAAAACCGTGAATTTTGGTATTGCTGTTATTGGACTGCGGATCTTTATGCAAAATAAAAATTGTCTTGATCGATTGTAAGAAACAGATAGAAATTTATTTCTCTAATAACTTTAATATGTTGAAAATAATGCATCAACACTCTTCAATCCTTTTAAATTTTCTTTTAACAAATTCTTTTAACTATTTTAAAATGCTTCTACTAATTTTTCTTATAAATGTTATAATCTCCAATCTATTTATAAATCTTTGAAGTACAAGAAAACGTGTAGATTATCAATATCTGATAGCATTTGTATTTTATTTCTACAATGACTTGCCCCTTTAGTTGAAAATTCAGCTTTAGTTCTAAATTTTCTAAAGAGATGTAACGAAGTAAGAATTATTATTATTACTAAGTTTTTGTGTTTCTTATTATTTTATTTTCCAGTACTATTATTGAGAACAGAAATTTTGCCTTCTTCTGACGTTATTTAATTATTTAGTTAGTGCTCTGTTGCCAGCTTACAATATCGCGTAATTGATTTTGGAACTGAGACAATTTTATAAAGTGAAGCTTGTTAGATTACGAAGACATTGTTAATAATTATAAATTCCCTCATCAGAGTCAGGAGTGAAAACTATCGTCCCACGAATTAATATATATTCAGTATGTTATATGTATGTATATGAATATACTATGCATATGTTTCGATTACGAAATGTAATTGACTTCGCACACGAACGATATCCCCTTCCAGCACCATGAAAAATTCCCAGAACAGTGGCAAGCTGAGATTGTTATCCAGATGAGGCATTGCACTCTCGCGTTGCAGTATCCTCTTTCGCGCAAATTACAACCCTAATGTTTCGACAACGATATCAATATGCGTGCGTGCACCCGGCACGGAAGAATGTCGCGCACACATTCGAATGCGCGCGGCGCGACCCTAACGAATGCTACGTTGGGATCAACTTGCAGCAGACGGGCGCTAGGCACAACGTGCACCATGACGCCTATATTGCCGTCATAAATCTAGCAAGGCGGTTGAACATTAACCAGGCGACCGTCGTCTATACTTCCGACATCGGTCTACCTCCGTGTTCGATAAAATAGCTGTCTGTACGACCCGTCGTTATTATTTACGCCGATTTAATGAACCGTAACGGAGTTACGACCAGTCCGCGTGAATTCGTCCGTTTGTTCGAAAAAGAGGCGTCGCCCGCTACCGCGAAACAATTCGCCCAACAATGCGCCGTAAAACTCTTTACAGCTTCCCGGTAATCTTTCCCGGTATCTGTCGATCCTTTTCCTTCCGGGTCCCATCAATATCTGCATTATTTTCAGCGCAACTCGCCGAATTGCAACGGGTCAAACAATTCGGACGGTGCAAAAAGGATGTGCGGTTTTCACGTAGATTATTTAATTTAATTTAGTTTCATTTCATTTTGCGTAATTTCGTTTCATTTCATTTCGTTCAATTTTGTTTCATTTTGTTTCATTTTGTTTCCCTTCGTTTCGTTTCGGATCGTTTCATTTCGTTTAATTATTTCTGGTTTATTTCATTTTAATTTAATCTATTTAATATAATTTATTTTAACTTAATTTGACTTAATTTCTTTTAATTTAATTTGACTTAATTTATTTTAATTTCTTTTAATTTAACTTAATTTAACTTGACTTATTTTAATTTCATTGAAGAAGAAGTAATTTATCCATTACAAGTATAATTATATGTATTATATATAGCAGTAGATCCTTACGATGATGCGTTCTATGTTAATTACATATGAATACACTGATTGTTTCCAAAGTTCTAGTAACCAAAATTCATTTTTACTGTAAATTATTCGAACAAATTTTCTTAGGGTATTTTTAGAATGTAAAAGAGTGAAGATCTCATCCGATGTGATGAATTTTAACTTTCTAGTTTCATTATCAGTAGACTATTGATCATATACTATTGATGAAGATGCAAATTCATTTGCCTTTTTATTAACTATAAAGAATTGAATACGTCTTAACAATGTATCTAAATTCTTTATGCAAATATTTTTATTCTTCTCCTAACGAATATAGAAAATCCACAATTATCGATTTGAGTTTCCTTAATGAAATTAATTACTTAAACTTCACTATTGATGAAAATTGTATTATTATTCTACGTTAATCCCGAAAAATTCACCAGCTGGTAAACTCATATCCACGTCAATTTGCATAAAAATTCTAGTTAATAAAATTTTAATCAAGCTGCATACCTTTTCAAGCTATTTGCACATAATTTGCTATTTTGCACATTCTAGCTAGAAAGAATTACAAAATTACACTCATTGTTTCTGACAATATTCCGTCACGGCGGTCGCAACGGATACCGAACAATCGGAATAAAATACAGAAAACGTTCGCGTGGAAATTCCGTGGTCCCAGTTCCACCTAGATTTTCATCTTGCTCTGTCAGTTCTAATACCGTCGCGGACCAGACGAATGTACACATTAAATTAGCAGACGCTCCGATCGATTTACGAGATGAAACGATACCGGGGCGGTTGCGTTTGATAGAAATTTATTCGTCGCCATCGTCACGGGCCATTTCTCTTAGCTTTTTTCAGGGGCGCAATCACGCGAATGGTCATAGACCAAATTTCCGGTTATAAATCTGGACGATGCATGGCCGGGATGGAAGAGTGGAAAATTGGATGACGATGTGGTCAGTTCACAGGTGGATTCCGCTCCCAGCCGGTCACCGACGACAAATAAAGCGCGTTGCGGAACATTTGGCACCGGCGGCGCTATCGTAAAAATTTGTTGCCGAGCATATGTTTCGCGGAACGGAAACGTTGTCGATGCTATTGTACCGAGAGCGACCGATTCGTGCCCTAAAGGAGCCCCACCCTTTGCATCAAAGGATGTAAATTCTGCAAAGTGGCGAAGAAAGAGCGAGCAAGAAAAAGAGAGGGGGGGGGGGGGGGGGAGGGAGAGCGATTAAAAATTCATTCGGCTAGATGTAACGAACAAGAACTCCGTTTTAAGTGGCAAGTCGGGGGTCTAGTTACCCGGATGAATTTTTGAACGGTCACTTTCGTCCCGCACTTTGTCTGACGTTCAACGCTTTATACTCATATTGTGTTCTCCTTGTTGCAGAGTCACGACAGCTGGCAAGGACACGACGGCGACCAGGTGAGCATTCGCAGCTTACGTTTGCCGACGCTGCTTTGCTTTCGCTCCAAGCATGCCGCTTTGTTCTTTCGACTTTCCTGACGTCATGCGCTTTAATTATAACGCCGTGTCTCGCCGCGGGTGCAATCCGAGGATTGCCCCGCTGCGATCCCCGGCCTTGACCAACCACCCTGTTAACCTCTTCACTGTGTCCACCGATTTTTAAATCTTCGACTGCGACGGAGTTCCCCGCCTATCTTGCACACAGCATGCCGCGAACGACGTGTATTTTTTCTAAATTCGCGTTGAAGTGGTCGCAAACACTGAACCGTGTTGCACGCAGAGCTGACTAATATTTGTAGAGATAATATTTGAAATGTTATTTAAAATGATAGATCCTTTATAATACGAATGAAATAGCTTTTCAATGGGGGAACTAAATTTTGGTAAATGAAATTGCTTATTTCGATGATCCGCGGCTGAAGCATGAAACAGATATCTGATCTTAATATTCTAAACCATAAAATTGAATATTTTTCATTTTAATAGCGTAAAACAGAATACTTTCATAATTTGAAAATGAATTGTGAAAATAATTAATTTATTGGCAAGTGATATTATTTTCAAGAGTATTCATTATGTTAATGTATTTTTGCTTTGTTCGCTTGAAATTACTAAAATGATTATATTTTTTTACCATTAATAAAATATTCCAAATATATTCAGTGTTTTTATGATAATGTATTATTTGAAATATTATCTTTTAACATATTTTACAGCAAATAAATTCTTCTATTTTTCAAAATACATTATTTCCAATAAATAAGGTATTTTATTTCATGAAATAGATGCATAATCTAAAGTGAAATATCAATTTACTAATTGTTATTAAAATACAATGTTACCCTGCTCTGACTACATACGTCCGCTAATTATAATAACAATAATAATTTACGATAAAATTTGCTTAACTCGCATCTACTGTCGAGTTGTTGCTGTGTGCAGATATAGTTTCAACAAGTTTTTCATTAACTATCTTAAGCTGTATGAAAGTTACGAACGCGTATTACGGAAATATTCATTGAAATCGTAGTACGAGTATGTTCGTCGTAACACGAAAAAAACTGCCCTTTCTCCATGATAAATATACGAGTGATTTCGCAGGTAAGGGGTTGACAGTGTCCTACCTGCACGTTACTTTAAACAGCTTCCGGTAGAGTTTTCCTTCTCCTGTTGTTTGTTGTCGATGGGTAGTCAACTGTCTTTTTTTTAAAGCAGCGTAAAATTTTCTACGAAGATCGGTATCTTTTTTGTCATTCGCAGACTAGCTGACTTCATCTCACAGCACGATTCTGTTTTTACACGGTCTAAAAAGATTAATTCAATGTGCTTCTTACACAATTCCATGACGAACTGTGAAATCGTAGTGCAATGTGTTAATTTACATGATATATTTTCTTCCACGGTTCGTTATGTAACCTATCTATCCTGTAAAATCAGAATTGGTTGTATCCTCATTACGCTAAAATTCTTGCTGATGAAACAGCGGACTACTTAACAGCACACACGTGGTGCATCGAACGGTGTTCGCGATTGTTGTTTGTACCAACGCGATACGTCCAATGGATCAATTAACCCTTTGCACTCGACTGGTAACTCTAAAGCGCCTGCAAAAATCGTTGTATCAAGTTCCCAAATAATTCCTAAACAGATCATTTAAAAGTGAACGAGAAAGCTGAATTTCATATCTGCAAAATGCAACAAGTGTTATAAAATAGAAATTCTGTATTAAAATGGCTTCGAGCGCAGAGGGTTAAATAATATCCCGCCGATCGCTTTAACCCCAGACATCGTCTATCGCGATCCGGGGACCGGCGTGAACGTGTCGGAGAGGGGTTTCGAGGGATACGAGAATGCATTTTCGCCGAAGGAAAATCGCTCGCACTACATCACGCGACATTCTCGTCGGTATTGGCACGGCTAGGAACGATCAAACGGCAGGAACGCGCGCGGGCCACGGTGGTGACGAAAGAGTGCGCGGCGCCGGGGAGCAAAAGCAATTTGCGCGACAGTGACGCATGCGACTCGAGTTCTTACCATCTGGTTACGCGGTTACAACGAGCACGGTACCTCATCGTTATTAAGGGCGTTGCGGTTTAATGATGCGATCGCTGGAACGACCGGCGCATCAAGGTCCCACCGTTTCTCGTTAAGTACGAGCGATTAGTCGGCGCTGCACTAACGCCTGTGAAAATATTTACCAGATCGCGGAATCTACCCCTCTAATGCTCCTTACGCATTAATCGATACGCGCGCCCGGTGCTCGCCGGTGTTCGCTAAGCATTTATTATGCATCTCCATTTTCATCCGGTCGTGGAGCTTCGACGGAAACGATTACCATCGTTGCGTCCGTTGACGCTGTTCGAATCGTACGGAACAGTATGTTTGTAATCTCGTCAACGTCCGTGCTACATTAACGCTACTGACGTTTCGGAGATCTGTGTACCCGTGTATTTCTAGCCGCGGGGTCACCGTGACTTGCGACTTAAATCAACGGAGTCGTTTAACACGTTGACGCCGGCTCCGATATTCACGATTATCTCTGCGAGTCGGCACTCGAAATTTACAAAAATTAAATAATTATGTTAAGTTTATAATATTGAATTTCTATGTTTTTACTATTGAATAGCTGTCTGTAATGTTCAGATAAAATAACATGAACCTATTTTGTAGTATCTATTTTGTGAAATGCAAGCAAAATAAACAAATGACCCACCGGTGGGTGAACGTGTTAAGAGAAGACGTAGCGCTTCAGGCGGTTTTATTACGAAGAATTTATTTTATTTTATTGATTTTATTACAAATCGAATAATGATAATATTAATGATTACATATCTGATAATGAGTATTATAATGGTTATGCATTTCATCGTCGCTGTCGGCATCGGACGTCTCATTTGTGCCTCGGATACATGATGGTGGCCGCTTCGTTTTCCACTGTTTATTTCACTTTCATCATAATCGGTGTCGGAACGATCCCTTTCCAAATTACTTGCTCCTTCCGGTAAAATTTACTTCATGAAAATTTTTCCGTAGTTTCTAACTAATTCTATTGGTAATATGTCTGCAAATCACGATAAAAGGTAGATTTTCGATTTTCAATTTTACATGCGCAGTGTATATTTCGAGATGTAAGAGCATCGAGGACGAAAGACTATCGGATACGTGTCTACGATCGTCGCGTGTTTTGTGTAAACAGACGGAGACGTTCGTCACGGCCACAGAGAAAATAAAAGAAGAATGAAGACAACGAGCGAACGTAACGCACGTGGTAATTTTTGTAGAACGTTTCTATTGTATAATTACTGTGTTCGAGGCTATACGAAACTAGGACGAGAATCGTCTGAAATGTTTAATCGTTACATGTTTACCTACGTTCCGTGGGGCTCAAAGTGACTCATCTCGGTATATATCACTCTGGTCGTGTCCGGTTGATCTGGAATCCCCTCGGTTTCTCGCTTCATGTGCTGGACCCGCGCGACTTTCCGGTAGCCGACGGAATCGTTGAACAAAGAACGCTCCTTCAAGCGCCTCCGCTCCTTTATCTGGGCCTCGTTGTAACCGGGCTGCGGTTCAGGCGTCGCCGAGTCGGGTTCCACCATCCTCGAACCCATTCGCAAGCAATTTTGAAAAATTTTTTCGAAACTCACACGTGTAACGCTATCGAAAAATTCCGACATAGTGCTACGTCGACGGGTCGTGTGGAACTGATCGCGGCCAGACGTTTCTATCTGAAAGGGCATTGGGCCGCGGTCACACAAACGTTTCCGTGAACGTCTATGTCATAACAGAAATCATAACACGCGAGCGGTAAAGCCTTAATAGAGACAGCCTGACTTCGACTGATCGGCCGCGCGACGCAAAATAAACAGAAACTCGGTTCAAACGAAAGAAAAGAAATTCATCTTTCTGATCGTTATCGGTGCAAATCGAACAGCTTCATAATTTACTTTGAGGAAAGAGAAATAGCGAAGAAGAATTTCTTTTGCAGAGATTTTAATGAACTATAAACTAGAACGAATTGTATAGGTGATCACAGTGACAAGTAAAAAGAAGAAAAGGAAAAGGCGTAGAAAACTTGAAGAAACTAAACACAGTGGGCTCTCGACTTTCACACACAATTGGTTCCTGAAAGTGTGTGATGTAAAAGAAAATAAGCATCGAAATCGGTGTTTTAAAGTATTTATTTATCTATTTAGTTTTCGGGTGTTTTCTTTAGAAACTTCTCGAGAGTTAGTTGAGTAACTCCTTCCTATTTTCTTTTCGTGATAAAGATTTCTGTAACACGTCTTTTTGTATTGCCCTACGTACTTGAGACATACTATATTAATAGTTAAAAATTTGTCTAGAAGCATAGAGGCTTCATTCATATTTTTAATTGTCAAAGTCTTGATCTCTTGATCGGAACAACATTGCTCACAAAGTTTTAAAAATAAAATGAGAATTTTTTAAAACGTGCGAAATAGCGAATTGTGCGAAAGTCGAGGGCCGCCTGCATAGAAAAAGTTAGTAATGTCTGCAATGCTAAACAATTCGCAGGAGTATGCATATTTTTGATGTGTTTGGGTTTGGAAGGACTAGTGGAGACTGTGTTTTTTCCAATAAAAAATGTAATATGTCCCACTCCATAACTATAAAGTTAATTATTTCCGAAAATAAGCCAAAATCACAGCAATCGACCAACCAAGACTAACCAGCACCGCTACCCTAATAATAAATATAATAATCGAAATCTTTTTCACCGAGGAACTCGGTAAAATCTTACATAGTTCAGTTAACAAGTGAAACCGCCCCGCGGAAGATTCGATGGAAAGATCCCCAGTAGCAGCGAGGCGATCGTGAAAAACGTCCGATCGCGATTGTCTCCGGTCGATAAATCACGGATCGTATAATTTGCTCCGGGTGTCGACTGTTTTAACGGTGGTGCCTCTCGTAAAAAATGGCGGAACAGGCGAAAATACAGGAGAGCGTTTCCGCGGGAGAGAACATCGCTTGGCAATTCAGGCCGGTTGCGGAGCGCTTTTTACGAGGAAAGAAAGACGGTGAAGGCACTTAACAATGAAGGCTGGTTGAATGAGATTTAGTGTACCGTCTAATCGGGTTTACTCTCGCCTTAGGGCTCTGTCCCATGCTGATACGCCAATAGAGGCCCGGTCTGCGGGAGTGGAAGAGGCTCGATGGGTTGGACGAAGAGCAAGACGAAGGAGAAACCGAGGAAAACTGCGAGGCCAAGTGGTTAGGGGACGCGCGCCCGTGAATTTAAAAAGATTCGTTAAACCTTGATACCGCTATAGACTCCCCATCCGCGGGACTCTTTGTTAAGAAGTTCGACTGCTCTCCCCCAGACCACCCCTCCTCCCTCCGATGTTCGTAATGTCCCGCGGAGATTTATCCCGGTAAGGAGATTTGCCGACCGTGTCGGCACACGGCGGTCCCGATTGGAAAATCGGGCGCCGTTTGCCTGGAAAATCAACTTCCAGGTGTCTACTTCGGCTAAACGAATCCTAAATCTTCGTATCAAACGCTTTTTAAATAACCATAAGCGATCTTATGCATTTATGAAAAGAATGTGTAGATCAAACGGAAAATAATAGTAAATACATCCAACGAATTTTTACCGACATTTTACCCCGATCTTTATCGATATGTTTGCATTACGCAATTTATATATTTAATTTTGCGATGAATACGGTGACAGTCGAGAAGTGATTACATAGAAAATAACTTCTACTAAAAACATTAAAAGATAGCAATCCCTTTGATAAAAATAAAGTGTTAATAGGTGTTATTACCACTGGTTATTACCACGGTTGAACCACTGTTGTATCGTATATCCTTTAAATAATTAAGGATGAAAACAAATATCTATGCAGAATTAATATATTGCAGTTAATGCAATATTTATATATTTATAATGCAATACTTACATGTCTACATTGTACATTTTCAAGTTTCATGCCTATTGGACATATCTAATAAACATACAAGAATTATCCTCCATAATTCTCCTTTAAAATAAAGTCGTATTAAAAAGTATTCAGCGGTGATTTATCTAATAACTCAGTGACCAATAATGTCAATATCACTGACGGTTTAAACATGAAACATAAATGGTACACGATTTTCCAATCCGAACCGCTGCGGCTGCAGATCAGCTCGAACACTCGATTCGTTCGTCGCTGCGACGTTAACGATCGTCGAAGACGCATTAACTCCTCTGTAGATTTTCTAAAACGGGGATCCGAGACTGATGAAATCAAGGCTCCGCCACACGGATATCCTTGCCGCGAATTTCAATATCGGAAATCTTCGCATCGTTCGCGAGCATCTCGAAGAATCGAGCTTCGATCGATGGCTCTTGCCGTCGAGTCTCGAGCGTGTCGCGCGCCACCCCTCAATGGCGTCCTCCCTGGAGAGGATACGTTTCATCTTCCATCTTCTTGTTTCGAATATCCACAATACGTCACCCACTGCGACGCTCTCCCGCCGCTTTTTGTTCCCTTTGTAACGATACGAAGCAGATCACTCTACCGCCGGGCCTTTGTTCGCGGCGGACAATTTCGCGCCGCGTCTCTCCCTACACGTGAAAACTCTCTTCAACCAAATCCTACGTGTCTGTTTTTTTTTTCGTCGCACTGTGCGCGGATCTTCTTGACGAAAAACTGATTTCGATAAATGCAGGGTCTTTGACACGCGCGAGCATTTCCCGGCGGAAACAAATACCGGGTCAGCGTACGTTAACGTTTGCGCCCGAATGACGACTCTGAGGACTCGTTCTCGTGTGTATGAAATGCCGCTAAGATAGATAGAATGGAAGCGCTGCATGTCGGCAAAAATAAACAATTTTGCATCTGGAGTTAAAACAGCATCGAGCGCAGGTGTTTCACACGTTGACCGGTCATACCACCGGTGGGTCATACGTGTCAGACCCGTAGACTGCGTACATTTGCTTATTTTGTTTGCATTTCACAAAATAGATACTACAAAATAAGTTTATGTTATTTTATCTGAACATTATAAACAGATACTCAATAGTAAAAACACAGAAATTCAATGTTATAAACTTAACATAATTATTTAATTTTTGTAAATTTCGGGCGCCGACTCGCAGAGAAAATCGTGAATATCGGCGCCGGCGTCAACGTGTTAAGGGGCGAATAAGTTAGCCCTAGTTGTTACAACCGATGGAGTTACGTCACGTTACCGATGCAACGTAAAAATTGGTTCCGAAAACACCGATGGAAAAGGGCGAATCCCTTTTTTGCACCTTTTCAGCGTTTTTAAGCTCTCGGTGGCGCAGCTGTGTCCATGTTCTAGAGAGCACTTTATGAATTTTGATGTATTATAGCGTCGACGAACGGCAAAACGTAAAAACAGAATCGCGCTGGAGTATTCCGATTGCGCGAGCCCTTTTTCTAGATATCCAGAAAAAAAAAAGTGAAAACCTGTTTGCATTTATCGTGTTACGGCCGGTGCTCTTCGCTTTTCGCTTTCTTGTTTCGAGGGGATGTGGAGTGGACGCTTCGTTTCGAGGATTTGGTTAACATCCGCTGTCTCTAGTTTGAACAGCAGAATAAGAAAACTCGGATGTATAAGTTCTAGTATCCTTGGTTCTAAAACTCTTTTAGTATAACAGCTCTTATGAAAACTCTTTTAAGCAGAGCGAACTCTTTAACTTCTTAGACAGTTTTTGCTTTATTTGGTCTCTTATCTCCCCCCTTTCAATTCTTCTAGATCAAGGTTGAATTATTACAGTGGTGCATTTATGCACCTTTTCGAGAAATCGTGGTATAAAAATTTTCATTTTCGTCACTCATTCAGGCATCTGAGTTTATAGAGTTTGACGTGGTCCTTGCCAAACGATTGGTAAAAATTAAAATTAAATGGTACTTGTTCTATGTGCATGGACTGTTAACTGAAATGAATAAAATTAACAGATGCCCAATTGTTTTAAAGAACGATCGCAAAAGAACCTAATACAGAAAAGTAAATTCCGAGCTTTTTCATCGTGTATTAAAATAAATGAGACTATAATGCAGCAGAAATTATATATAAAATTAACATTACTGTATAGAGAACATTGTTACCGAAACCATAAAAGTTTTATCACTGAATTGCGAATTTTAATTCTGCCTTTAAAACCTTATATAAATTAAAAATACTACACTGACATTTTAAAATCCTTTTAATTTTTACATTGTTTTAAATTTTGTCATAAATGTATAAAATATTCAGTCTAATTATCACAGCCCATTCTGCCAAGCTCTTGCAAACGATCACGGACAATGCTGAAATTTTTATACTAATAAAAAGCGTAATTTCATACAGAATGCAGAAGCAAGCGACGAGAGCTGATATTAAAATCGCCGCAGAGAAATTTTACAAATGAACTCGCGAATTCGTCCTAGCATCAGCGTCTAATAAAAGCATAGTGACTCTGAATCAAATTCCGGTGTTCCACATGTCCTAAACTAATAATTTGCTCGTCGAAGGATGAGATCCGTGGAAAGTATTGGTGGAACTGCAGCGTGCAAAATCCCGCGATTTGCGGACGTGAGTTCCCGCAGGAATTGTCTGGCGAGCGTGTGCAGATCGGATCGCCTGCAGCTTCGTCGAATTCGAATAGAATCGTCTTCGGGATGATTTATGGCGTGCAACGTGGTCGAACGCTGGTCGTCCCGGACGTCAAATGTTTCCGTAATAACGATGGCGGAATATGCGCGAAACACAGGCCGCGCTATTTTTCTGGCTGTCTTTTTCACGGGGTCGGACAAGACGTTCTCCCGCTCGAGGAATTCCGCGAAATGTACGGTTTCGTCGCAGGTGCACGGTAGTCAAGCTTTTGTGCGCTAATTAAGTTGATAAAAAGCTGCGCCTCCCTTCGCGTTATTCCGTTCCGTTCCACGGCCTAGGACTTAGCTCTCTCTCGTCTCTCTCTCGTCTCTCTTCCTGCTCTTTGTGGAAATATTTTCGCAGAATCGCGGCTCTCGGACGATGATGCTTAGAACAGCGGAGGAACTCGCAATCGCTGCGCTGATTTGCAGTGAATTAAGGTAAAAGTACCTGTTGTGGAACGCTTTCCAAGGGGTAGAAGATTGTCATCGATTTTATTGCAATTTCAAAGGATCGCTTGATGTTTCTAAATAACGTGGTTGAGTTTCAAATAAGAATTCAATATTGATTAAAAATGATACGAATAAAATAGACAGATCTGGCTATATTTTACAATAATTAATTTATCGAGAAAATTGAAGTACACAGTATGTATTCGAATAAATATGATTTTTACGGTATATTGTTACGTGACAGTAGTTGCGTGACTGAAATAGGGTGTTCGAAAATATGACTGGAACTTTTACACCCTCTTTCACGTGATCCGTCTATTTGTTACTCTATTATTAACACATTCGCATCGGGAAACAAGAATTCTCGTTTACCTATATGTTAGAATATCTTGACATTGCCAAAATGTCCCGATTTCTATGAAAATTTAAGGAAAAATATCCCGATGCGAATGTGTTAATACTGTTGTTTCAAGTAGGTGATCACAATTGAGCGGTGTTTCATAATAGGTACTTTTACCTTGCCCGATAAACATTCTCAGGAAGCGAAACGTTTGCCTGACGATCACCGGGACGTTTGTTCGCCGGCGTAATAAGGTTTGCGGTGCGCCGGGCGTCTAGGCGCTTCTCATTGCCTCCGTGTATTTTTTCGATCCGTCTGGCCCCGGCCATTCTCTCCCGTCTCTCTCTCTCTCTCTCCCTAGCTACCTCTCTCTCTATCGCACTCTTGTTTCGACAGTTAAACACGTTTAATTTTCATGGCGTCGTATCTGCCGAGGGAACTGCGCGCTGAGCTTTTCACGGTTCGCCTGTAATTACGGCTTTATTGTTGTTCAAAGGGGCGCTTCATCCGTTTCCAGG
The DNA here is from genome assembly GCF_028453695.1 of Augochlora pura. NCBI lineage: Eukaryota > Metazoa > Arthropoda > Insecta > Hymenoptera > Halictidae > Augochlora > Augochlora pura. Next base: position 9,521,799 of record NC_135782.1, on the reverse strand, counting down.
GTATTAAAAATCTCGAAAATCCCCTTCACGCGCAATGTTTCGCAGTAACTAACACAGGAAACAGGGCTTGGTGCCAATTACCTTAACTCACCCGCCTTCCACCCCGCCGGCTTTATCACAGCTTTCGTTCCCTCTCGTTCTCCGCCCGTCCCTTTTCTGGTACACGCATTCGCGCTGCACTTATCCCTTTTTCTTTCTCTCCCCCTCTTCCTTTCTCTTTTCCTCTCCTCCTTCCTCTCCACCCCACTCCTTCTCTCTCTTTCCTTCTTCTCCTCTCCTTGTCCTTCCTTGCTCGATGAGCATTCGCGACTCTCGCCGCAAATGAGCCACTCCAGTTATGAGAGATTAGCCTACGGTGTTCGGCACATAACTTCCTGTCCCTCCAACCGTTGTTGTTTTACCTTTTTCTTTCTTTCTATGGTTCTTTCTTTCTTTTTTTTTTCTTTTTTGTTGTTGTTTTCTCTCATTACTAGGGTCGCGCGGAATGCAGGGACTGCTGAGATTCAGCCGCGGAGAAACGAACTCTGCGGAATACGGCGAAAGAAATGGAACAGCTCGTGACGTTCGGTCGCCGACACGCACTAATTAAGCTCCAGCATCCTCCGCGGTATTCACCCCGGTGTCCCGTTGTGTTCGATTCAATAAACAACGATACCAATTGTTTTGCACCGTCACTGTTCTCTCTGTATGGTCTTTTTTTTTTTTGTCCCGACGATCCCCGCCCTTTTCCTTTCTTCGCGGTACAACGAGCTCGGAATGACGAGTTTTTACCTGTTACCGCGTTAATTAACGCGTCGCGCAATTTTTTTTTCTACAATCAGCCGTTCTACTCGAGTATTTGAATAAAACCTGCGAGCAGAGAAGCGGAGGAGCCCGAGGATCTCGTGTTCAAGCCGGGGGTGACGATTTTTTCGCGGAAAATTTAATTTCTGCGATGGCCGACTAATTGCTGGCAAATATCGGTTGCTAATTACAATTATTACACCGTTCGTTCTCGAGTTAATTCTGGCTGAATATTTCGGAGTTTTCGTTTTGCAGGTTCTGATCTTATAAAAATTCAGACTTTTTTAACCCTTTCAGTACGGGTATATATCCCGATATCGCACACGCCAGACGTAAAACATTTTGCTCCGAATAGAAAGAAAACATGTTTATATTTAAATGAATGTCAATAATACAAACACTATAAAACCACCAGGCGGTTGAGTCGTAAAAAGACAAACAATAGATAGAAATGATTACATGGTCAATGAGCGTTATTCGGATATTAATTCAAGAAAATATATCGGAATGCGTATTGATGTTACCCGGCTCTCGCGAAAATTACGCAAAAACGCTTATTGATGTGTACCCGGCTGTCGCGAAAGTTACGCTAAAACGCTTATTGATGTGACCCGTACTTAAAGGGTTAAAGACAGCATTCATTATTTAACCTTATATCGTAATAAAAGTCGCATAAAGTTCGAGTAAATCTTATCTTGTATTTAAAACATCATTTATACATTAAACGTGTTTAAATGGACAAGTAAAGAATATTGAAAGGGAAAGAAAACGTAGAATTTTTTTACAAGTTATATTCAATAATATTATATATTAAAAAAAAAGGGAGATGTAACTTATTAACAATGCAATAATAAAAGCTGAGAGCGTGGTCAAGAATAAAACATTAGATAATGATATTAACTAGGATTGCATTACAAGTGTATTTAATTCTTCAAACATTCTAATTACCCAATATTGTACTATGAAACATTATATTGGGTAACTGGAATGTTTGAACAATTGAATATTATCGTTAATAATATTATCATTATTTAATATTATATTATGAAGCATTGCACTAAGTAACTGGAGTATTTAAATAACTAGATACAGTTGTACTATAATCCACATTAAAGGGGAAATTAGCGCCATAATTTGCCTCATTAAAGTTGTCAGATATCGTTTGACTAAGATTTATTTTTCTTACAATAGTTCTAATTTTTACGTCGAATATTTAAGATTTTTACCACAGAATTATCGAAAGAACAGATACAAAAAAGCATTTCCAATTTCGCTTATCCGACAGGAAACCTCGCGTCCTTCCCCCTTAAGGGAATTTCCCCCGACGTAACAAGTGCCGCCGTAGATTCCGCGATAATCGTAAATCACTTTCTACGGGGCGTACTCGACAATGTGGGCGGCGGGGATGGTTTATCGGTAGAGTTTGCCGTGCAGACACTACAATACATAGGTGTCACTCATAGTTCCGATTCGTGCCACGCTTCGAAACGATTAATTAGATTTCGCTCGATCTTGTCGTTACCGTTCCATTCGATTCGCCACGATGTTATCCATGCATAGATTATATAACAGAGCACACTTCCCGATGAAAAGGTCGCGTCAAGAAGAACGTCGTCGAACCGAGGCGCACGTGGAAAAACACGTTCAACGTTTTTCAAGTCGCCGACACACGCGCCTCTGGGAACGGTCAATTACTTTGACAAGCTTTTCCCCTACGATTCAATTTGTCGAATTGGATCGATTTCGTTGATCGTTCCAGAGGGGGGGGAGGGGTGGAGGTGGCGCGGAAAACGTATTTGAAAGCGAGGCCGGTCGTCGGCCAAACAATTTTCGGCCGACCAATTTTCGGAATATTGGGTAGCGGCGTCTCCGCGCGTAATTTCCGGCTCGGATGGGGAAATTTGGCCGGAAATCGGCTCAAAGGGCAGCACAAAGGCAGCGTTAAGCAAACGTTAGGCTGGCTTCGATGCATCGTACGCGATTTCGGCGGGCCTCGGCTCCCGAAGGCGAGCAAGTCCGTTAGAGAAATGCAAATTGCGCCCCGGCAAGCCAGACAGCATTAAACGTTGCCATTGTTCCACGACGTACTCCGACGGTGGCGCGCGGTTGCATACAGCAACATGCGAGAAATGCACCGCCAGCGAAATTGCCTCCCCGGAAATTCTAAAGGTTTCGTTTAAGTTTCCAGGTCATATGGCTCGGAGCGTCGCGCCGCGAAAGAAAAGGACGCCCGGCCATGAATGTGCCCGGCTGACCGCTTTCGGTTAACAACGCATTTATTTTCCCCGCGCAATCAGAAGTTTAACCGGTCTAAATTCCATTGGGCAAGAAAAAAAGATGGCGGACGAAGAGGCGCGAACCTCTTCGGGGCCATCGAACTGGGGTGTTCTAGTTCAGAACGGGTATCTTTGTTTTTTCGGTACTGTTTTTGTAAAACTAGGCAACTGTTTGCATCGGCGTTTTCCATATGTATTTGTTACTATTCCAACAACGGTTATAAATGTCTGACTGTAGATTTTATGCATTTATTGTGAAATTGAGTGGTCGCACTTTAAAATAGCAAAAAGACTGATAGAATTAAAAACCGACAAGATATTACTTTTAATTTAATAAAGTGGAGTTAAATAGTTACTACGGTAAACTTTAATTATCTACTTCCGATTTTCCGGGGTTGAAATTGGGTACTTGACGCGTTAAAGAAACTAACGTGCCAATTCTCACGATCCTTTTATTGCTTGGAACTGCATCTACTCGGTTTCTTCATTACATCATTTTCATAACTTCGTTTACGAATTTTTCCAACATATTATAGATGGTCCGTCTAAACACATTATTTTTTATAATACTCAAACTAGAAGATAGTGTCTAAACTATAGCGTGGAATTCTACGAGAATTCGTAACACATTTTTTAATAATCGTGGCGGTTTTCCCGTTTAAATCGCGCAACGAATGGAGAACGGTACGGAGGTATCGCGACGCAGTGAAATATACGACTTGTGACCTACGATTTGCATACGCTGCAGGATAAAAAAGACCGCAGTGTGCTCTCGTTGTACGTCCTCCCGAAATCGCGGGTAATCTGTTCCCTCTTTTTTCTAGCGAAAAAACCGACGAAAGAATGCGGCGGATATTTCTTGGCACGTGCGCGGGTATGCTCGTCGGGATTAGGAGACCGGGACCAGTTTGTCGATTCGCAAACACACCACGTGTCTCTCAAAGGAGACTACTGCGAGAGCCGCGGGACATTTAAAGCCCGGCCGAGCTGCCGCGCAGACGCAACGGACGGCAACAGAAATTTTTGCCCATTACGGGACTCGTTAAGAGGGAAAGGAACGTTTCCGCGAATGTAGACGCGCCGGCAACATTCTTGCTACCGAAACGAGACGCTACAATCTTGACTTCGCCTCGCGGTAATAGCCCGCTGCGGCTGAAATTCTCGAATGTCTCGGTGGCCCAATTCCTTGGGCATTTTGTAAGGATTTCGAAACGACGGCGTCGCCCTTCTTGGAAATTTACCGCGTTTTGAATAGTACGTTAATTGTTCGATCGTGTAACGAGCAACCCACACTGCAGATCTTATGCGTTTATAGTATTCGCGAGACACGCGACTTTGTGGAGCGGAAATTGCAAATATCAGCGACATCGCAGCTTTAATTTCGCTGCAAGGATATTATTAACATTTTCGCTGCCGCGTCGAAAACCACGGTGAATTTATAAAATTAAAGTATTTCATTTGATTAAATCGAAATTGGAGAATTATGTTCTAATATTTTTGCGATTTTTAGTGAAATTGGAACATTGTAGATTGTCGATAATATTAACGTTCAATTATAAATAATTTATTTATACATATGCAAGTAACGCGGCAGTTACGTTAAACAAAATTAGTTAAAATCTCTGCTCGTCTAAATTTCTCTAAAAGTATTCATCAGCATAACATGTTTGAGTGCGTAATTCATTTTGTGGTTATCCGTAAAAATCTAAATGAAGATATAATAGTATAAACTTGCATTATAAAGATTTACAGTTCACAATGATAACCGTACAAATGAAAAAAGTGGAGATAAAATGTACGTTATCAACAAGTTAATAAAATAACTGTGGAAGTATTTGATTAAAGATAAATATTAGTTGTCCATCCTCACGAACGTCCAGTCTCTCTCTTTGCATCAAAAAATGAATTATAAATTTATTGCGAAATATTTTACTTGCGGCGTATGCGTTACGTTGACCAACGTGTTAATTTCAAAATCCTCTTTTTATTCCAGTCTTGAACTCCCAACGAATACAATAAATAAACCGGCCGAGTAGATATTTGCTCAACGGTAAACGTTAGCAATCAAACTGCTCAAACATCCATTCTTTCCCCCCCAGCAATTATAAATTCAACACGAAATATTTGACTGCAGTGTACGCGCTATTTTGACCGACGCGTTTATTTCGAAATCCTCTTTCCCCTCCAAATCGTCGAATCTAGAATTTCCAACGAATATAATAAGTAAACTGTCCGTGTATATATATTTGTTCAACGGCGAACATTAGTAATCAAACTGTTCAAACACTAATTCTTTCTGCTCTAGTAATTACAAATTCAATATGAAATATTTGACTACAGTGCGCGCGCTATTCTGGCCAGCGTGTTCATTTTAAAATCCTCTTTTCACTTCAAATCGTCCAAACTAAAATTTCCAACAAACGCGATAAGTAAAATAATCGTATAAAATACTGATGAAACATACATTCTTTTTGGAGAAGTGATTATAAATTCAATGTGAAATATTTTCCTGCAGTGTATACATACATAGTTACGACTAGCGTGTACATTTTAAAATCCTCTTTTCGCAACGAAGCCTCCGAGCTAAAATGTTCGGATGAATACAGTGCGTCGAGTTCGCGGCAGTTGAAAAGGAAATGTAAACAGAATAATATACAGGTAGCTGCCGAAAATTCGTGTAAGCCGCCTATCATTACGGCAGTGCCTGAAGCGATATCTTCCTATCTATCTCGACTTCCCCCGACTGCAAAACAGCGGCACGACCTCGCGCGATCGGCCTGGCACGAAACTGGCGTCGTCTCGTCGCCAGGAACGAACGTCTTCGGCACGGTTAGTATGTTTCTACCGTGAGCGTGCGATACGTAGAAGGAAGCAAGAGAGGAAACCGTGGCACACGGCTGCGAACAAGCGCGACCACTTTCGTGTGCGGAGTTGGCCACTATTTTGTTTGAAATAACGGATAAAAAATTACGCCGCCGTGAACTCTCACAGAAATAATAGCTCGCGAGAGAATTACGGGAAAGCGAGCTGCCGCGGCTTGAATTGCTGCTACGAGGAGCGTGTTATTTTCGAACGAAAACCCAGCATCGCGGCCGAGCAAAATAATCCAGTTCAATCAGTAACCCCGTAAACAGTATAGAATTACAAATTCATAAATGGCGGTACTGAAATCGATCTTCGATTGCTCGTTACATAAGATCCGACTATCGTCGATTACCAAACCGTCCACCATTTTTCGATCGACGATTTCTTTCGGCGAAACGAAACTATGCGTTTCGACGTGTAAAAATGAGATTCGTGTCGCTAACAGCCGAATATTAATTTTGAAACAATATAGTTGATTTGGATTAACGCCCAGCGGCGTTCTCGCAAAGACGATCGTGCAGGTTCGTGCAGGTTCGTGCAGATCCGGCTGAACTCGGCTCGGCACTCTCCGTGCGTGCAGCGAGGTTCATGCCGGCGGCCGAGCGATGACGTCAGCAAGCAAAGAGGCCCGTCCACGGCCAGCTCGGTAAAGCGTACGAGGGCTCTTGACAGTTTCGCCTCTCTGCGTGCACGCTTGAATTATTTTCGGCCACTCGTTCGATCGCAGTCCGGCCTGGTTCGATCGGTATCGCGAACCCAGCCAGTGTCGTACCGTGTGGCGGGAAAAACGTTCCGTTTCCTGGACGCGGCGCGTTCCTTCCGCGGGCGCAATCGTGGCCGGGAAGAGCGAGAGAGAGAAAGCGGCATAGTGGCGGAGAGTGGCGAGGAGGAAGGAGGCGTCTGTGGCGACCTAACCTCCCAACCGGTGCGTCGGTGATTTTAATCGGCGTTACAACAGTGCCGTGTAACCGTGTCACGCGAACCTGCTCGGCAACTGTCGCGAAAACCAGACCGGGCTCGCGAAACGTCAGATCGTCTGACATTCGTCGTTTGACAACAAGCGACCTACCACCGACCCACAACAGTGATTTTCTAACCTATGCTCGCGCTGCGACCGGTGCTCGCGTCTTCGCGATACGCCGGAGCAGTGTACAGTCGGGAAACGGGAAGCCAGTCGGCACGACGGCGGTAAATAAAGCGAGGTGGTGGTACCGTGCCGCTGATGCAAGTATATAGAGAACCGCGAACTCTTTATGCGATCAAGAAACCGTCGTGTACATATTGACGTTCGTCGCAGCCGCTTATCCTTTGTCTCTTCCCGTATCTGTCTGCTGCGTGTCGGATCGAGGAAATATCGTGGCCCGATTGGCGGTAGAAATTCGTTCTGGAGCGAGACGGACGGGAGAGGAGCAACCTGTTTCACGGCTGTGTGAGTGCGTCCGTGTCTCTCGTGGAATGCGAGAATCGTGCATGCAGGGGCGTCCTGGTACACGGTGATTTTCAAGCGGACGCCGGATAAGAGTGCAGTGGTGTTGGTGCAGGCAAATGCGGCTACCCGTTATCGTCTAAATGCGTGCCGCGTGAGAATCTGTGATTTCTACTCCTGCGAAGGTAAAGCGACGGTCGAGCTCGAAGAAAAACGGAGCGACGATCGTTTCGACGCTTCACTTTTCTTTTTGGCGGGCGACGCGGAAGGCACACGTGGCGATCGGAAATTCGATCAATATTAGGGTTAACGAGCGCTGCTTTGGTAACGGTACACGCGATCCAAGGAGATACTTCTGGAAATTAGAATTAGCCGCTTCGTGACGTTTCGTGACTCGTGTTTCGTGTCATCGCGAGCCGCGAAAGCGATACCAGCGAAGGACGAACCGATACTACTTTAGATGCCGTATGACGTATCTGACGTGTCGGCTCTCGGCTTTCTACGATGACGAATCGGGTACGGTTTCCAGCAGATTTTCGTCGGAATTTCGCTTTAGCTAAAGTATACGTACACGCCACAGCAAGAGATGGCACACTACACGAATATCTCTTCTCTTAATTTATGTAATTGCATATTTCGTTTACAGCGCTGTATAAGAGTAACAATTTATTCGAACCCATCGATTTAGATTTGTTACATAAACTTACCGCGTTAGTATCTCATCTTTTCGTGACAGAATGAATGTCCACGTGGAAATCGAAGCCTCATAATCGTGGGTTTCCTTATCCGCGTCGTCATTCGTCGTGGTACGCTGCACAGGAGTACGTTCGCGCGCACTAGAGTGAGACGGACGGACAACCTGTTTACGATATCACCATACCAGCATGTACACACGCACACATTCGAGCACAGACAACACACACATATAGATACAAACAACAGATACACATACACATACACAAATATCGAGGCTATGTAAGGAGGGAAGAGTATAGCAGTTTTCGTGGGAGCGTAGAATCGGTTTTTTACTTGCCGCTTGGAAAAATACGTGCACACATAAATACGCGCGCCGACGGACATCGTCGTGTGCCACTTTGCGTTTCGTACTTTCACTGATCGATCGGCCAGAACGTGGCGGTTCACCGGTCTGACCAGAGAGTGCATTCTCTTTACGGGAGCATCTAGTAACCTTTACTCGTAACTCGTTTTTCGGTGCACAGGATGGAGCGTGACTCGCGGCCGCTCTTTCTCTGCGTCTCGCTCGTGGTCTCGCGGAACTCGAGGAATCGATTTCGATCGATTTCGAAATAGGTGGCGCGCCGGTCATCGAATATCGCAGAATTGAATCGAATGTTTCGAGAATAATGGATTAAATTATTAATTATTTATATGATTTAGATTATTGTTTCAAACAATTGAAAATGTAGGATAGTAAAATGGTACCATGTAATATTAGTTCTAAATTAATTGGCACAGTCTTTATTTTTACCATTTTTACGTTGTCCCTTTAATGGTCGCTGGTGGCGCCACTGAACTGTGGGAATAATTTTTGCAGTATTAAATTCGTTTGTGGTTAATGATTGATGAAGATTCAAACGTGGTGTAGGCGAAAATGATCTATTTAATGTAGTCCGAAAAGTTGTGGATAATGGAAATGTTCTGGAGATTAGGCTTGCTAATTGTAAAGGGTAAATATGTTGAGAATTTAATTGGACCGAAGTTGACATCTATTTAGGAAAAGTACCTATGCAATAATGAACTTTTGACACTATTTTAAGCTTCATGACGAAAAATACGTGTAAAAAAGGTATTACTTTTTAGTAAATAAACCGAATTCATGATTTACATGTTAGGTCATTTGGAAACTAAACTGTTAGGTAGACTACTCATATTTAGGGATGTCTTGGACAATATTTATGCTACTTTAGTAGTCGACATATGTTTTCATAATTCAAAAGTAAGTTGGTTAACAGATTTGTAAAATAATTTTTATTCTCCATCTTGTAGTAGTTCTATGTTAGCCCCATTTATAGTTAAAAAGTTACCAGAAGATCAAGCTAATAAAATAACAGCTGCTATATTTTCATAGTAACCTTGTACATGTTTCCTTAGCTAAGAGATGATCAGGCTAAGAAACTAAACATTAGTATCCACTTTGATCTAGCTCAGAATATATTTCCATAACTAAAGAATAATCTGATCAACAAGCTCATAAAATATTCGTTATTGTTTTACTTGATGTAGCACTATACATGTTTTCACAGTTAAAAGATGATCAAATCAACAGATAAGAGTAAATATTGCTGGCCACGTTGAACTCGCCCTTTACACGTTGCCACAGTTAAATAATAATCTGCTCAACAAGCTGACGAAATAATCGCAGCAATTTATCTTGAGGTAGTTCCACGCGCATTTTCACGATACAAAAGTAATTCGTTTAACAGATTAATAAATCAAATATTATAATCCAGCTGAAAGTGGGTTTCTACGCGTAGCCGTAATTGCAAAGCGATCAACAGGGTAATAAAACAACGTCCTAAACGTCTAAACATTTCACCGCAAGCAGAAAGAGCAAAGACAGAATGAAAATGAATCGCGGAGCGTAGTTTATGCCAGATATCAGATGTCCGTGCGGTTCAACGAGGCCACCGGCGTTCGAGTTGCTCACGCGACGGATTTTCCACTGATTTCTTTTCGCGCGTCGCGCGCGGCACACGGATATACATAGTCTTTCCGTTTCATTTACTCGAATCGGCGGTTTCGTAAGTGACGTGAGTCACGTGTGTGGCCCGGTATCGGCGGGGACCGATTACAACATTACATAATATCGTGGACGGTGTGCACGTGAGGGCCGACCGAGGAGGAATAATTTCCTGCGTTTATTCGCGAAGCAATTCGGGTTAACCGATCCAAGTAGGCCGCCTCTCGGTGTCCCTGGGTTTTATCAATTGGGCTGCACTTGCGTGCGACACTAAACAAGGCACACGGGCTCCAGCTAGGAAAATAGGCCGCCGTGGTGGGGGCATAATACGGCTCCCGTGTCACCCGTAATCGTAACACAGAATCTATGATGCATTTGACGCATATAAAATTACCGACCTATGCAACGGTCTCGTGTTTCCTTTAGATTGAGTTTTCAACCGGCCGAGGCACTTTCACGTTGCAGCCGTACGTTAAACTCGCCGCTGCTACGGACACAATATTATCCACGTTCGTACCTTTACGTTTCATTGTAGCGCGGCTGCGATTAGGACAATGAAAACATAGATAAGGAATCAAGTTTGATATGCAAAATTTACTGAACGGCGATAGAGAATATTTGAGGAGCTGTAAAAACTCTAGCGTTGCAGATAATATGGACCTGCAATATAAATATCGTTATTCTCTATCTGGTCTCTGATATTTAAGATTGTCAACAGTTTCTTACGATATAATAGAAAATATAACGTATTTAGAAGTTCATTGGAAAAAAAAGTTGAAAGAATTTCTAGGTAAAATTATAGTCATAAGCATATTAAATTATGTAGATCCCTTGTTCAAGAGATCATCTAAATTTGTACGTTTTCTTAACTATGTACTAGGGAAAATCGCAATTAAATAATATAGAACGATACTATCAGAAACACGTAGAACATTTGCCAATTAAAAAAGAATCTTTTAATAACGGCACTGGCAGAGTTTCCTGCAAGATGTGTTCAATATCGGTAACAATTTGAACGCGTACAACCCGGTAGAGAAGGTAATATCCAATTTTAATCGCGGAACTATTTCGTACACGATCAGTGTTCCATCACGCTAACGATGCATTTAAGATTGGCAGAATTTTCTATTTGAGTCGATCGCCACGTTTCCTTCCGCGCCCACCGTATCCTATTGATCCGCGTTCGGATCGATCCTAATCAATGTGAATGCACCTTTGCCATTTTGTTTCGGTGAAGTGCGGTTCCGTGAGTTTCGTGAGAAAAGTATGTGGCTCAGTGGTATCTGAGCGGCGGGATTAATTGGATTAATTCACATCGAACGGCGACCGACTTGAGAGGAGAGGAGGATGACCACCAGGAGGAAGAAGAAGTCGCAGGACGGGTTCCTGAAGAAGGTGTCGAGCCTGTTCAATCTGGATACGGTGAGTCACTGGCGAAACGGTCTGCGGTGTCACGGATATACGCGTCTTTTACCGTCTGTATCTATTTTCGACGGATTTCTAAACGCCATTGTGGCCTTTGTGGACATCGCCTACGATCGCTCCTTGCCCGGTTTCGAAAGTATTTCAGCCGGAACGAACGGTTCGGTGGGGACGATTAACTTCTGTCCTACGAAACGTATTTGCGAAACCGGGGAAGGACGCGGTGTCGATGCCATAGCGGTATGCATATTTATAATGTCAAAGTAATTTTCACGTTTTATTCATATTTAAACAAAAATTGGAAGAAGCTATTTTTGGGTATTTCTATCTTCTATTATATCTAATATAGAAATATACAAATATGGAGTTTTAAATTTTCGTTTAAATATCACTAGAAATGTAGAAGTCATTTTGAGTCTATAATTATTCGCACAATTCGATTGTTCTTTGCATTGTTTCGATGCAGAGTGTATTGTGCATATATTAATGAATTTACATTGCGCAGGTAGTTTTCGAATGGTTCTTTTTAGTGGACCATCCTGTATAGTAAAATTATCATTGGTTTAAGAAATTATACGAGTATTATAATAGTTATGCAATTATATTTTTAGAAGAATGAATGAATTATCTTTACCGAAGGATATAAAACTCGAAAGTTCAGAGTTTCTTCGAACAAGTTTCTTTACCTTTAGAAAGAAATAGTGAAACCGACAATCCTGAGAAATCGTTAATTACATAAATATCTTCGTTTCAACCTTTTGATCTAGAGATACGCCTACTAACCATAGAGAATAATGTAGACAAAATTTAACAATCAATAACTAGTATTTCCCTTCATTCTGTATCGAGAAGACGTTAATTACCGCTGGAAGATCGACGAAGGAAGATTTCCTCCTCAAAATATCCTCGGTACGATTTAACGATACTAGATCGTCCCAGCACCTACGGAATATCTCCCTCTTACATCGTTAATCCCAACGCGCTCTGTTCGGCGAATCTGAAACGGAAATAACGGTGCTCGGCGGTGAAGAGTTCGTGCAAACACAAGGAAGCAAGCTTTTCGCGGAGCTTCTCAATGAACCGCGCTCGACTTCGTAACGCCGCGAAGTGGATGCGACGCATAGCATTATAGTACGCTTTGTAAGTTCGGCGAATGCGACATTAATCTCGAACAAGTGCCGTTTACGAGTAGCCGGGCGAAGCGGCGCCGGATAAAAACAGACGAGCCCCTGTTAACCGCAGAGGAGAGCCGCGAATAGCGGAGCGCTGTATTAAGCCGAACAATTCGTTCCGCGTAATACATTTATTCAGGTGCATAGATCTTCCGCGGGCAACCGGACCCGGCAAAAAGCTGGCAAAGCTGAAACGATGTACCGACGCGTTTATGGAATAATATCGCATCGCGCCGCCATGAAACGGATTACAAATGCCTCCGCTTGTCTACCGGGAGAGCTCCGTTCACGTGGCGCGCGGCGGTGGTTTTGTTGCGCGAGGCAAATGAGCCGAATTAACGCTACCGACTCCAAAAGCCATTCGCATTCTTGAACTAGTGGGTCAGACATTTCGTAACTATTCCTTTTCTTCGAATTCAACGATCGTTTACGCGTTTCGCAGTTACGTTATCCGTATCGCGGTTCAATTCCTCGCTGTTCCAGAACCGTTTGGTATTTCTGACGAAACACGTAGCTCTGACATTGATGCGGCCTTCCTTCACGCTCTCTTGTTTCGAAGTACTTGTGAAGTGGGGGAAGTCATTACAGACTGCGGATTTTTCTGCATCGATTGCAGAGGATAGACACTAAATAACAATTTCAGCCTCTCTTTAATCACTTTAATGGCTTAAAAGTAATGGATTGGCATCTTCGCAGCACCTTGAATTATAATAGTCCAATTTTGTCATAAATGCAACAAATCCGCCGTCTAATAATTACAATTACTTACCTTTTTCGATGATCTTAGGTCACGGTAAATTTTGTGTAATAATTAATAAGACAGTAATAATTGATTAGCGTTTATGTACCGGACAATATTTTGCAATGCGGGCGATACATCAGCAATCGAACGAATATAATTATAAAAGAGTTAGAAGAATATACAAGATACAGAAATAATGTTAATGAGTAAGAAACGGAATTAATAACAGTGGAATAAGGGAGGAATATACCTAATTATCCGTAGACGTAATTCAACATCTATGGATGCAATTTAATGTCTATGGATGTAATGTATTATTCGCGGACGTAATTCAGTATCTACGAATGTAATTTAATATCTACGAATGTAATTTAATATCTACGAATGTAATTTAATATCTACGGATGTAATTTAACGTCTACGGATATAATTCAATGTCTACGAACGTAATTTAATACCCATGGATGTAATTTAATACCTATGGATAGAAATGGCACGAGAAAGATCGACGATCACCGCAAACTGAATTTTCACTTATTTATCGCGAAGGAGAGAATCTCGTGCCTGATCTTCTAATTCACTAACTTCGAGTTGGATTTTCCGGTTCCCCGTTCCACGATATTAACTCCCGCGCTTTTTCACGCTCCGAACAGTATCGTTATCGTTCGACGGCGACCATAGCTTCCCGCATACACTCTCCCCGCGCCCCCGCGCCCCCACCCCCCCCCCCTCCCCTGCGACGTCGTATCTGCTTCTTTCACGGTGGAAAACGAATCGTCGTGTCCCCGGGTGAAAAAGGGAGAGACCAGATCGGGAAAGCGGAATAACGAGATCGCAGTGGGAAAAGGAAAACCGTCGAGAAGTGCGAGCGAATCGCCCGGTGAAAAGCGTTCGATCATTTTTCTCCTTGGTTTCCCGAACGTTTCATACGATAAGGAAGCGTGGAGTAACTTCGGCAGTCTTCGCCGATGATAAAGGGTGGATGGTGGGAAAAAGAGGAGACTCGGGGAACGTAAACAGCGTCGCTCCATCGCTTTGATGACACGTGACTTACCAGGGACAATGTATACTGGAATTGCGATTCTTTCGCTCGGCGGCGTCTACAAATGTGCATATCGAACATGTAGATATCGAGTCGCTCGATCGAGGCAGAAATTCGGTCGGAATTGAATCGACGATATTGAATTCTTCTCGAGTGCTGTCTCCTTTATCGGGTATATGCCGAAATTGCGGTTCCCGATAGTTTTCCACGGGAAAAGCAATTTTAATTAAATCCAGAAGTTTCCATTTCTGTATTCGGATTACCGGGGACACGCTAAAATTTCAATTGAACCGAAATTAATGATGGTTCTCGACAACGCTGATTCGATAGTAGAGAGATAGGAGGGATTCCCATTTCAAGAACCGTAAAAATCGTTCGATTTACTCACCGATCGATGGGATCTGCTTAACGCGTACGCGGCAACGGATACTACAGCAATTATTCTTCGTTCTACATACTTCAAACTCAACATTGGAAAATCGTTTTTAAGCATCAGAGCAGTGTCCTTCTTTAATAGAATATGTATTTTACCGTGCGTGCAACCCTATCGAGAAGAAGTCTTTCGGATCTTTTGCCAGCTGATGAACCTTGATCCATCAGAAATGGGCAGGTCCATTAAAATCCAGCGTGGCTGTCGTTTGTTTTCCGTTGCGAAATCAACGGCATGTCCTGGTAAGCTTTATCGAGCGTCGTAAGCGTGCAGTTTACATTGGCACCTGATTTCGACACGTCCGAGCCGCTTCGCCGGTCCTAAGTCAACCTGGACACTGTGGCTTGGCGTAAGCTCCCCTAAGGTACACAGTTTGCGGGCCGACGGACGTTAAAACAATTTTTAGCCGGCATTCCTTGTCGAAATTGAGAATTCTGTGGCCAATAATACTTTGTATACCTTCGCGTTCGTTAAACGACTAAGAATCGTTGAGAGACGATTTGATCGAAGGAATCAGGATAATCTAAAATACTAGTGAATAGTATAATCGTCATAGCGTGAAATATTGCCATTTGTTCATGGAGACTATATTCGTGAAAAACGAGTAAAAAGGAAAGTGGTTAAAGAATGATTATATGTCGTCTATTTTGGAAATGACCTAAGTCCATTTCCATTGAAATTGACGTCTTTAAGGGTTGCGTTTCAAGAAATAGAAAATATACGGATACAATAGCAATGTAATAGCGTTAAGTGTATCTAAGTGACTGGATTTTACAGTTTTTATTAAAATAATAGCAACAATTAAGTGTATAATGTACGCGTGCTATTGCAACGACAAAAAGTGACAAATGGACTATTAAATTATATTTTATAAAAGTGCTGTCGTTAAGTAACTGGGCGTCGTTTTATGTCGTTGTTTCAACGCCAATTTAACCGCGCAATTGCGTTACTCCCCTTTGTCGAAGTTCCTCTAATTTTTAATAGGGGTCCGCGAAACTTATCAACGTTCCGACAATTTGCTGATTAGATTGCGGCGTTTTCGCTACGATCCCCGTCATTTTAACTATTAGACGGGGCAAGAATTCGTCGACGACCTGAATTGCTCAATAGAGGTCAATTGATTGAATAGTTTTTCCAGTTCGTTGCTTTTTTGCGGGAGGACTGTACAATTGTTAATTTTCGAGGTATTTCCAATTCTCAGACAAATTCCGAATTGTGTAATTTCTTGCCGATTTTGTTAACTTTATCTTACTTGAATTTTGTGTGAACGAGGAAGGCGTTGCACTTCTCAATTGTTACCGTAGAATTCGAAGTTTACATTTGTAAATTTTCAGTCGTTAACGTAGACATAGTTACTCCAGTGGTCTTTTCGTTCTACTATATTTTATTACATTACTAAAATAACAACGATATTTTAGACGCGGTAGCCTCGTAGACATTTTCAACCAAGGTCCATATAAAAATTGATCCTTCGGAATTTTTTAAATTTCAAACTTTTGGTTTTTATCCCGAGGCACGATCATTCTGTGGCGACGTCGCCAAGGTTACGCCGACCCAGTTGACGGCGCTCGTAGCAGGCGGGCGTGTTACGAAATCGGTACAAACAGGTCGCCGATAATTGACACGGATTAACAAGCAATTGAGAATCGAAGTGACTCTCGGCAGCACGCTTGCGTATGCATTTCCTCTTATCGCCTTCGCCTCGAATCGAAACGCTGCGACGACAACGACGACGACGACGACGACGAAGCGAGCTCACCAACGCGCGAGTCCACGCCGACGACAATCTTATGCAACCGGTTCGCACGTGTGCGTTTGGCCGCGTTGTTCGCGACGCGCACAGCCGCGATTCGTAATTGGATATCGGCGCGCGACCTTCGCGAGAAATACGCGATACCTCCGGACAATGCGAAATCCTTGCAACAGGCTTCCTCGATCTTCTGAATAGCCGGCGGATTCGAGTCCGGCGTAGAACAAGGTTTAAAGACCCAATCAAGCCGTCCGGCCCCGGCGATTGCCACGTAAACACCGACTTCGAACAGCTGCTCATATGCTGACCACGCAGAAAGTTACCGCACATCGGTTACGAACGCTGGTCAAGTGTCGTGAGAAGCCCGGCTGGTAGGGATAATGACGCCGCGATTTGATTCAGTTGATTGTCATTCGAGAGATTCCCGGTTCCGCGTTATCAGGTTTCGATGCGACCGGAGAATCTCTGTCCCATTTGCCTTCCATGTTTCCTCCGGCAACAAGGCCGGACTGTGTAGAAAGTCCTGCTTCCTGGATGTTCGTTTAATTGTCCTAGATTTTTGATTGATCGTTCTTTGATTATTTGCATCAATAAACCAGTTACTGTCGTCATATGTGAATGTGATTTCACACGTATCTCAATTGGTTTGTGCAATTCATGAGGCTAAGTCATTTTTAGGTTTCAATGGAGATAACTTGTGTCTTCTATGTATAAACTACGCAGTCTAGTTACGATAAATGATTGGAAACGATTACTAATTACAATATTAATCAATTACAAAAGTGATCACAAAATAAGTAATTACGGTCCAACTCTGATAGCAAAATTGAGGAAAAATTATTCTGATTAATGATTAACGATCATAACTCGTTAGATATTATAAATTATAACTCGTTAGTTAACGTAACTAATTTACGATAATTGATAATAACTGACAAGTTATAATCGTTCATCATTCATGATGTTACATGCTGTACATTCTAAATTAGCTGTAGCAACTGTCCAGTTATAATCATCGATCATATATCAAATTATTTTTAGCCCGCTATAGACTCATTATAATAACTAACAACATATAATCGTTAATGATTAACCAGCTAACTAATGCAAAATAGAACAATTGCGAGAAACAAAAGGTGATCAAATTCTGCTCGTGTCTTCGCAATGTTACATACCGGTCGCTCAATTTCCCCATAAATGCATAAAATCCGCAGTTTATTAATCAGATTACGTTTCATCCAACTCCGCCCGACAGAAAGTCACACGAATATTAGCGGCCACATCCTCTGATCGCTCGAATCCCACGGATCCGTGAGCATCCAGTTTCATATTTCGAATTCGAGCCGCGATATTTGCGGGCTTTGTGCCCGGCGAAAGAATTTAGGCGATTGTAGATTAAGGGTGTACTGTTTGGAAAAAGGGGGTAGAGAGTAAGTCTGCCGCGAAGAATGCGAGGCCCGGAGCGGATAAAAGACAAAGCGAGAACCGGCGATCGGTGGAAGCGAGACGGTAAAGAGGGTAAGAGGGAGATCGCGGTGTCTAGCACGAGCACGGAACGTATGGAGCCGGCAGCCTGCCGTGAAACACTCCATTCAACGGCGTTCGGCCCTCAGCTGGGGGTGGGCGGAACGTTCTCGGGGCCATGGGGGAAACGTGTGCAAGTTATACGATTCAACATTCGATGCACAGCTCGCCGAGGTTTGCGGGCCAACCTCCACTTCCAACCACCTCCGGAAGGTCGGCCAAGGGAGGTCTGCGGCTGACGGGAATAAGAAACGCGTCAAAGTCAGCGGTTCTCAATCCTGTGTACTCGGGATCGCTCGCAGAAGCTACAAGTAGAGCAGACTGTACGAGTAGAGCCAAACATTTATTTATTCAATTATTTATTTATTTATTCATAACATGGGTGTAAACCCATTAGTACACAATATACCTAGCAATCTTTTTTTTAAATAAACGTAAAAAACAACTATTTCAAATAATTTATTTCACATAGTATAAACTAATATCGATTCGACAAGTTGTTTAGAGTAACGTTCTCTTCATAAAGGAATTATCCATGAAATAATAAGCAACGAAAAGATTTTATTTTAAGAAGTTTTCGCAACTTGTTCGAAGCAATGTTCTCTTTATAAAGAAACAATTCACGAAATATGTAATAACCAAGAAAGAGGTTTTATTTTATCAAATTTTCATGACAATTTGTTTAGAACAGAAATATATAAAACAGCTCTGAATATTACATTTAACTCTACAATTATTTCAAATAATTACTTCGTAGAATTATGAAATGAAATAACGTATTATTGGAGGCAATTCGTTGAATAAATAATAAGTCAGGTGCCTTATGGACGTGAGTGTACATACGTACAAATAATTTCTGACAAGACTTTCCGGTTGCTTGTAGGTGCTAAAAGTCTGCTTTTCGTGTTCGAATAGCAGAGAAACAAATCACGAAACCTGACGATGCCGTCTAACCATTAAAAAACACAGTCTTCGTGAAACTGAAATGTTCGCCAGCTTCGGACAAAGTGTTCCGTGAATAATGAATTGTATAATGATCCGTTTTTACGATCAGACTGCTCAAGCAATGAAAATGTATCGATGAAGTTCAATGTGAAAGGTCAGCGAGGCTCAAATTCCAAACTCTGCCTTATTGCTCAGCGAGTTCAGCTTCATTAATGCAGATTCTTATCCAATTATAGAATATCCAGTCGTTCTACAGTGCGCTGCTTATAAATCAATTTCCAAGTAATTTACAAACAATTAACGTAGTCGTTGATGACGCCAGGCTGTTGAAAATCCGAGTTACAAGGGAGCTGAAGTTCTCAATGCGACTTCGGCGTACAGGGCGATTCTAGTAACTGGGCCGAGCTGTAGCTCTATTCCAGGTGAAATTGGCAAAAACTGTACAGATAGATTTTGCATTAGTTAGCAAGCAATGTTATCCTATTGTGCACTTGTTCACAATGCAAAATGCAAATTTAATTTCTTTCAAAATAGAACTCGATTCTCTAAAACATTTCAAAGTATTAAGAAATTATTTACATTAATATTCTATGAAGTATTTTACTTTTTTCAAAATCTTAAAATAAGTATCGAAGCATTCCACTATTTGAGTTCAAGCGTGTCGCTCTTTTTTACTAATTTTTATGACATTATTTAATCGTTTTGCACTCAGGCTTATGCAGGTATCTTTGATTCTTTTCTTTAAATTGTCTGTTGAAATGAAAGGCTGTGAATGAATGTTGTAGCATATTACTGTATTCATAGCCCTTTTATTTAAAGGAAATAATCAAGCATATCTGTTCTAAAAATTAATGAAAAGCGAGTGGCATTATGTTTAACTTGTAATGGTGGAACGTTCAAATACTTACAAGGAGTAAAATATTTCATGAAATATTAATTTCTTTAGTATTGCATCCTGATATTTTTGTGGAATTAACCCAACTGCAAAATATATCTGCAATTCTATTAAAAAAGAAAGTGTAGTTACACTTCGCAAGTGTTTCGATACACCTGTGCAGAGAATCGTATTATAGAATAATATAGCTTGCTAAACAGTGCAAAATCGTCCCCCGCAATATATTCTGAATGTGCCAGACCCAGTTACTAGAATCGCCTTGTACACATTTATAATTGATGATCCCTAATCCCCGCGGTAACGAGATACACGCTTATTGTAGGAGGTTCGAGTAGGCTGTCGCCTGCTCGAAAATGTATTTCCATGGATCGCCTGGAATTTTCAGCGGCGGCGTGTAGACCGGGTCTGCGCGCCGCTATGAATAATGTATACGGTGACACCGTTATGTCTTATTTTCTGATTGGTTAGCACCGAGTTTCCGTAAACCGTTCCACTTGAATCTCAACGCCATTGTGCGGCTTCTTGATTCCTCCTGCAACTTTCCACTCATTATTTCGCCCCGAATGACAGAAGTGCTATATCTTCGTTATTGTTTTCTGAAACATTTCTCCATTGTGTACCGCGTTATATCACTGACGCCGAATCGAGATACATTTACCGTGAACTGGGGCAACATTGACAGGCTGTTGCGCCGTTTTATCGTATAACGTGAAATGTTTACATTTGTTTCGAGCACACTACTCCTCCGACGTTACATCTTCGTTGCTTTAACACTAGAAATAACAGACCAGTCGAAATCGCTGGTCCTCCGATTTGTTCTAACGATTCCTGATATCATAAAAATAATTCTAGATTTAAAGAAAGAAATTTTTAGATAACCTTCTTTATTCAAGCACGTATTAAATCCTATTGTTCAGAGCTCGGTAATTTTAATGTTAAACAAAACTGCGTTAAACGACTCATCTGTGTGTTAATGATCCAGCGATAGCGGTTGCAGGCCAGAAATATAAATTGAAAATGTAGAATACGTTGTTTTTACGACCGCAAAGCGCAACGACGACTGCATCTAATCGTGGTGTAATGTTATGTGCTCGAGCAGGTGTGTTTTCCATTTACGGACTTCGTTTGTATTATCGATGCTATTGTTTTTAGCCACTTGCGTTCCAAATATAGATAGCAACGTAGGATCTCTTCGGAGTGTAATGCTTCTTCGCCGAGTGTCTTGTTTCTTGACCTTTACGTCGACGTTTTATCTTTCTTCCGGCGTCCGATGCATCCGCAGTTGTTTGAGGTTCTTTCAGAGGATTTCCTGATTTCGTGACGTACATCTTGGAGATTCTCGTTGCACTTTCTCCAAAAAAGAGATCGCCGTTATTACATACAGTAAGGTTTCCTTTTTACTAACCGCTGTGTTGGCAAATAATTGCAACATAAAATTTAACATATTGCGTGTACTGAATAAACGACAAATTATAAGATTGTTCTTACGGGTTCCTTAACAGTATTGATATACAAAGACAGTGTTAATGTAACGTATAATTAGTCAACATTTGTCTGAAGATCCCACTCGGCAGCATAATTTACGATTTAACTGCCGTATGGTTGCCGACAGGGTTAATATCAGCCAAATTTTGCCAGGAAGTTCCGAGACGTCAGGCATCGCAGATTCTCCTTCTCCGCCGAACGAGTTCGAACATTCGCGCCGACACTGTCGGGAGTTTTATTTGCCCGTTTACGGCGCCGTAGATTCGGGGAACTTGAAATCGAATAACGAGGAGCGGGAAATTCGGTCGCAGTCCAGGTAGCGTTTACGACCGTCGTTGCTTTTCCACGCGAGACAGCGAGCCGGGGCTCTCTGCTCCACGGATCGTCGTCGTTAGCGTTCGCAGTCCGAAGTGACGGGACCGTTCCCAGGGCCGTACATTTCCCAGGCACGCGTCTCCTCCCGAGGTGGACGAGGCGCGAGGAGGAGCCACGGAAAAAAGTCACTTTGCACGAAGGTAAGGTCTCCCGGGGAGAACGGTCCAATTTATCGCGCGCCGCGAAGCTTTATGTCACTGTCTCCACATTGTTCCCGGCGATTCTCCGCGGTACAGGCTCGGCCCGCATTATCGGACTAATTCCTGCGCGTCCCGGAACGCGGCAATTATAAATTATTTCCTTTTTACCCTCTTCCTCCGAGGGATTAGCGGGCGAAGTCGGTCCGAGTGCTACCTTCACTCTTCATTTTATACGAAAGCTTTCTATTTCCACTTTTACCTGCGCGATTACCGCCGCGATAAATCCCCCGGTTAATATTAATCCATTTCGCAGCTTAAGAATAAGTCCAGCTGTTGTTTCAAATATTCCTCGGCGTAACTCTGAGATCCTTTTTCCACGAGAACGTTCATTGGGATCCTCGTTTTTCACCGAGTTCGTTTGAACGGTTTATCGTCGATTGAAAATTTCTTAAAATATTGATCGAAACCGGAATCTAAAATTTTAGATGATAGATAAAAGATGGAAATCAACGAATTTTATTCTACACTGTCGGATAAATACTAAATAGAATAAAAATATGTCTGAATATAGAATTTAAATACACAGCAATTCATTCGAAAACTAATCGATTTGAATCAAAAGGACTGCAAAGTGTTTTGCCACAGTTTCTCAATTTATTTCTGCCACTTTTGTAGTTAAATAAAATGTTCATAAGTTATTCGAAGCAATAGAATAATTCGTGACAAATAATTCATTATTCGAGTATTGAATCATTCGGTTAGAAAATTATTCGAGTAAAGAATCATAAATAGATAGAGGAATGTATGAATAATGTATTGTCTATATACATAGAATAATTAATGACGAATATAATTATCGCGATTCGGATAAAATATTCCATTAAGTGGAATTCATTGTGACAATTATTTTAGACAAACATTTATTCCAATAACTCGAATACTGCTCATCTCCGATCCCAAAGTAGCTATTTTTTAAGCGAAACGCGTAATATTTCACACAAAGATTGCCATTCTGCTCGAACTGATCCGGCAAGACAAAACTCTGGCAACTCGATCGAGATTAATGTCCGACTCCGCAGGGGCTGCAGAAACAACAATACATACATTGGCCATCCGTGAGATCAAAACTAAAGACGTTGCCGGTCCCCTTTGTTACGTAACGTGGAATCGTTGAACCTTATATTCCGTAGCTGGTACAAAGCGACTCTTATCTCCGTAAAGCCCCGAAACTCGGTCCACGGAGGACCGTATTGAACGTACGCTCGAACAAGTTTGACGGGACCCCCCCGACCCCGCGCGCACACCCCGGACACCGATAAAAGTTATTTTTCCAGCGTCGTCGCGTGGACAAGGCAGCGCGCGCGCGAATGCGAGGAGCTTTAAGTCCTGAGAAATGGCCCGGATGAGGGGAGCAGCCACTAAGCCACCACGGTTGTTGGACCTTCTGTCTGGCATCGAAAGCCTCCCCTTGCTCCCGGCAATCCCGGCCGTCCGTTCTCAGTCTGCGAGCTCCGCCGTTAACATATTACCCAGCCTGGTTTACGCGAGTTGTTCTTCGCGACCCGGCGAAAATACATTTCCTCGACGCGACGCCGCGATCGCGGAAACTTGGCCCTACTTGAACTTTCACGAATTTAAGGGCTAAGTACTCGACGATCGCTTCCTCGATTCTCCCTCCTCGCTCGCCCAATCAATTGTCATCCAGCGGAACTTCCATCAAAATAAGATCGTTTGGTTTCGTCCCACCGAAGTCGCAAATTTGCATTCGATCGACAACAACTGGCTATCTAAATCTGCGAGCACTTGTGTGTTCAGATTGGATATTTTTCTGATTATGTAGCTAATTAATTCCTTCATTGAGTGTTCTTATATTTAGTGATATTTCTAATTCAGGTTTAAGTCTCCTATTCTTGCCATAGAGTCTGTCGGTCGATGAATCAATATAATCGATTTCTTCGTAAATAAACGGAATGGCTAAATAAAATTGCACAAAGGGAATTCGTTTCTTTTTTAAAAATCGTCATTTTTCTTTAACTTTTCCTCTGTTGTATATCTGGTTACGTTTACCCAATTATATGGTTAATATGTATATTATTATATACTGTACGACACAGTTCTTGACGGGTTAAGTTTCTGTAACGAAGCAACATTCTGCAAGCGCGAGTACAAACCGAGCGAAACAGAGAAACGATAAAGCAAACGCGACTGGTCCCTATCGCTGGCAGTTAAATAATGTAAGAAACAGTCCGGCCAACCCAGATTCGTTTAATTACCCTACGATAAACCGAAAACTGAAAGAATCGCGGCCAGCTAGGAGAGCGTCGCGCAGATAAGCGGACCGCTTTGACACAGCAATTATATCTGGGCAAATAGAGACCGTTTTGTCCCACCGAGCGAGCCTCCAGATAACTCTATCGCGGCAATATCCTCGATCCGCGAAGCTCATCGGCGAGGAACGCGGTGCCGCGAATTGGAACAGAAGTCCAGCCGGACTTAAATAACATCCGTTCGAAGTAATCAGACCAGAAAACTGCTCGCGAAGATTCGACGGCGTCGGTGAAGCGTTAACTTTCACGCGAGTTCTCGCCGCGAAGCAAGATTGTTGGTCGGCGAAGACGATTACCGGGTAGCAGAGGGTGGTCAGAGAAGTTTGAGCAGTTTCGCAGCCCGGGCTATCGACAAGGAGGTAAATCCGTACGAATGGATTCGTAGGTGTGCATGGCAGCCATTCTCGTTAAATTGGACCGGCTGAGAAATGGAGAACAGCCAGTCGGGGCTGGGTCCGGGGTAGTGTTCGAGGGTAGCAGGAAGTCGAGAGAAGGCGATGCCTCGGCGGCCGGCACGAGGGGGTGGAAACAGGGAGACACGGACAGCCGACAAATGGACGGCCGTTCGTATTCGCGGACGTATTTCACCGGACGGACACTGACCAGGCGGCTGCTCTGTTGCCTCGAAAGCCAATACCGAGACAGGCTTTGACCTTTTCTAGCCGTCCTTCCGCATTCATTGTTCCGTCGCCGTGCCACTGGTAACCTTCGCGACTTCCGGAGCCAGCGGCTAGAAATTTAAGACGATGAATTTTCGTTTCGGTCGTACCCGTAACTGCCCTCGGTCCGTTTTGGAATTCACAGACGCGCGTTTCATTTTCTTAATCACCCGCGCTGTAACGAGTCCGACCCGCGACGAAGATTTCGTATATTATCTACAAGTATTAATGTTACTCGTTTACGATACAATTATTTGTATTGCTGTAATGGAACAATTTTACAACCCTTATTCGATATATTTATGTATGGATGAAAATCGTTTTGAACCCATATTCGACTAAACATTTATGTAAGTTAATTATCCGTATAAATGCTTTTTAGAAAAACATTCTATTCGAATAGCAATTACTCGTTGTTCCACAGAAATTATTCTGTTTGTAAAAATAATTCTCATTTAATATATTTATAATCACTACTCTAATTTCTACTAAAATTATTATATAAAGAATTATTTGAATAAATAGATAGCATAATTTAGCAGAATAATGAATAACCATGATTCGAGTAAAATATTATATTTTAATAATTATTCTAGATAAATATTTCCTCGAAACGAGTCTAATTATTCTCCACTCCGGCGTACACTAGTTTTCTGCTTCTCAAAATTTAATTTTCTGCATTCTTTACCGAATTAAAATTGTAGAAAAATGGACGAACCAGCGAGGAGAACGCGTTTCCCTAATTTCTTTATTTCTTTCATCTTCGCTTAATCTTTTGCCTGCGACTTATCTCGGTACGAGGCTCGGTCCACCGAGCGAACATTTTCGCCAGGTACGCCCGGTGATTCGTCAGTGTAGGTTCGCAGGGTGCAGAGGAATTCACGCAATTACGTCTCCCTGGCAGCATATCCGAGCCGGGCCGTGGTCACTTTGTTGTACCATCGGTGGTCGAACGGGTAAACTCGGCCGGCATCATCGTGGAATTCAGAGGGCCGGGGTTCGTTCGATTCTCCATTAGGCTGCCGCCCTCGCCCCTCGGTGGACAACCCCGGTTTTAATAAAGCAATGCTGCAGCATAACCGGCCGTGTTGGCACGTGCATCGATAATGAGTCGCTCGTACACAGCGGAAACGGACCGGCTCATGATCGCGTTCGTTACTAGCCAGTCGGGGCAAATCGTCCATTGAAAAGAATAATCAATTAACCAGCCCGACTTAATGAGGCTATGGCTGCAATTCATGCGCCGATAGCACACATATAATTCCACCCACCGCGCGACATCTACGGGGTGGGTCGATTAGTTTTAGTTCGTTTGTCCTGCCGTGACTTTGCTGCTTTCCTGTGAAAATAGCAAAAGTGAAAGGATTCGTAGAAAAAGCTATATTAAGTGTCTTTATAAAAAGCCTCTGCAAAAAGATTAATGAAATTCACTTGTCTACCAAATATAAATCACATGACATTGTTAACCATGTTTAATCGTATAAAAGCGCTTAAGAGGAAAATATTGTAGGGATATTTTTTCAAAGGGTAAATTCCACGTGACTCCGTGGTAATAAATAAAGCAACAACAACTAAGGACCCTTTCGAGTAACAATAACAATAACAGTTTTTTATTAATAATCCACGACTTACTACAACGATAACAGCAACACAACTTCGACAATGACGACTTCTTCGCGCCACGGTTCTCCGTCGAATGCCACGATCTTTACAGTTTGTTCTTCCGCCCTTACCAGTCCTTTTCCAAATTATCCTACTCTCTCTCTCTCTCTCTTTCTTTCTTTATTTCGCTCTCGCTCACTCACACTCTATCTTTCGGCCACGCAGGACCTCGAGGAACCTAAGCAAAATAGACTCAGGCCACTCGAAGTCGCCCAAACACTCTGTCGCCATGTGTCCCATTCATTACCATTTTATTGCACTCAACCATTCTGCCTTTCATACCCGGAAAAAAACCCTACAATATAATTCACTTTTCTAAACCGCGTAAATAAAGAATTTGAGGCATTTGAAATGACTTCTCATATCGCGTGTCTCTTTAAACACGTAAATATATAACAAATATAATAAATATATTACAAGTATTCCCATCATCATGGCCAACCCTTTGCGAGCGGATCTTTATTGAAATTAATCAAAATATTCTCCTGGGCAAACTATCTCGCGCGTCACAGTCTCGAAGACCGTGACAAAGAAAACACCGCTCTGTTACCGACAGATAAAACATTCGCCCTCAAAGAACCGCCGAATCACCCCGTACATCCTTCGTCCGCATCCGCGGAAACAAACGAGGATATTCGAGTGGAAGAGAGTTACGTGGCACCGCGCGCAACATGCAAATGAATCGGCAGAAGCGCCGGGCTTTCATTGATAGACGTTCGCTCTCGTATTTTGTACGGTTGTTGGGCATTGTCCGATAATTATCTCTCGTCGAAACAATTAGTTAAACGGCCGTCACGTGTTCTTGATCCCCCGCCGTTCTTTTTTCGTCCTGCTTCGCACACCGGTTTTCTGCTTCCAACGTTCGCAGACGCGGCGCGCTGCTCGCGGAACGTTATTGTTTGATGGCAGCCTCCGGCAATTAATGCCTGCGAATGCACCCGATGCCATTCGCTTTGCCTCCTCGGTGCATATTGTTCGAGGCAGCGAGGCAGCAGACAGACAAACTCCACCGTCTGCTGCTCGACCGAGCGAGAATTATTGCAAGAGTCGATCCAATCGACTTCGGAACTTGTATCGACTGTTCACGGTTTTCCTTGGATGTACACCGCCGGCCCCTTCGCGAATGGGAAACGCGATCTATTTTTACCCGGTGACGGACAACCGGTAAAATCCAGGCGCGGGGACGGCTACGTAGTCGCGAATGAAAATATCTACTATTATCTCGTGTACTATTATCTGTATAAGTAGAATGGTTAGGTAATGCCACCGCGCCGTTTTTCACGCGCTGAATCCTGTCCCATTGTCTCCGGTTGTCCTTGCGTCGCCGTTTACGTGCACACTCGTCGGCGAGATCTTCCGAACAAAACAAACCGAGTCTGCGTCTCTCCGAGGATTAATTATTTCGGTAGGCCGAAGAGCCCCGGACTCTGAAAAGATTAACCCCTTGAATGTGGAAAGTGACGGCGGTACGGATGGATTTCCTACTCGGAGAAATTAGGAGAAGTAAACTATCGAACCCTTTCGGCTTAGGTCACCGCAAATGCCGCTAAGAACGGCACGGCAACACGCAATTTTCCAGAGAAGTCAGCTGACACTCTTCAGCTGTACCAGAATTATAAACTAATAAATTTGTCAAATAGATACCAAACAAACTTTCAAAAATGGCATCGATCGAATCAACCGCAGCGTATACCTATACTATAGTAGATTAAGATATCAGTGACCCGTTATTTCGACAGGTTCTATAAATGTAGCGATCAAATCTCTTCGATCGATGTCCACGTAGTTTCTGCGGCTGGCAATTAACGCAAACAAGTTTAATATCGCGTAAAAATCCGCGTGTAAAGACGGTCCGCGGTCCCGCGGCAAACTGCCGACAATAAAAGATTCCACCTGTCCGGGAATCGCCGGTGGAAACGAGCGCGCAGGCGATTCCTTCATCGGCGGTTTCCGGTGCCGCTGATTGAAAGTAACACCGGCGG
The DNA here is from genome assembly GCF_028453695.1 of Augochlora pura. NCBI lineage: Eukaryota > Metazoa > Arthropoda > Insecta > Hymenoptera > Halictidae > Augochlora > Augochlora pura. The sequence goes on along the minus strand of NC_135782.1, from coordinate 9,493,196 downwards.
GATGATTTCTTCATCGATGGTTTCCGTTATCGCTGATTGAAAGTAACTTGCAATTACGAGGGGAGCTCTCGGCCGGCCGGCCGGATTCTAATCGTTTTAAGTCGTCTTCCGTTTCACCGAAGACACGGTACGTACGCCAGATAATGGACAACGATCGGGATCGTACTCGAACCCCGGTGGATCGATTCTTCCAGTCTGCTGCCGAGAGCACCGATAACACCTGGCCCGATAAGACGCGACCACTGTTTTATCGCAGTCCGGCATCGCGCGATTACGATTGCGATTCTACCGATTCGAGGTAATCGGTCTCTAGTTTTCTCTCTCTCTCTCTCTCTCTCTCTCATCCTTATCGAAACTTTCATTGATACCCGTTGTCCCACGCGATTGCAGCTTACGCTCGCGCTTCGTTCACGCGATATTACGTTCGCGGCTTCGTTGCTCTAACTGCTTACCGCTTATCATTCATAGGATAAGTGCCGCTCATCAGCCTGGATGTTTTACTGTTCCGTTCTATCAACCTGCCGCGCGGAGATTATCTTTGGTGCTCCGATGTCCGTTTAGCTTGCGTAGCTTGTACGGCGCGATAACATTGACATGTTGCAACACGCGAACACTGCTGGATAAACCGGCTGATTTTAACCGTTGGTAAATAATGCGTGAACGCCGCTGAACAAACCGGCTGATTTCAAGTATTAGCAAATAATGCGCGGACATTTCTAAATAAATTAACCGATTTGGAGAGTCGGTAAATAATACGTGATCACTGTTAAATAAACCATCTGGCTGGAAGCAGGCGTCGTAAGTGTTATAAGAGACATTCGAAATTCATAATAATTAATTTACGTTGATTTAAATTATTTTTATTAGGAACAATCATTATGAACGATTAAAATTTGTCTTTGCTGTAACGTATAAGTGATAACGGTTATTAACGTCGACAAATAAGTATTAGTTATCGGTGAACAATTTTAGAGTTAGCGCCGTTGACGATGGTTGATTGTTATACAGAAATGTTCGATGTCATTTCACCAAGAAATTGATTTGCCGTCGATAATGATGACTAGTAATAAAAGCAAATTCCGATCTAATAAGAGAAATTTCTGATTTGTCCTTCTTTCAAGTGATAATGCACTGAAATTTTTGTTCATCATAAAAATGAGAAAATAATTTTAATACTGATTTAGTTTCCGTTATTATTCGTTTTGCGATATATTTAGATTCACCAGGAGAGGATATCTAATAAAACGGCCATTGCTTCCTTGAAAAAGATCATTATTGCTTGATAAATGTACATGTACTTGGTTCACCTTGGTTCGCCAGCAATCTGCTGTATGCCATCTCCTACATCGATCGACGATAATAGCCTGAGGTCTTAAACTAGCATCTAATGGAGCATGTGAGAGGCTTTCGTAAGCTCTCATTGCTTACCAACGAAAATCTAGTTCCTATTATGATAATACCGTAGGAGCATGATCGATGAACTGAAGACGACTGATCCAAACAAGTCGTAAATCGGGTAATCACACCTCGAAATTTCTGTCGAAGCAGGTCTATTATGAGACTCATTTTTAAAATCATAATTTTAGATTGAAAACACTTTTATTCAAAGTATTTACGTGCAACTTCAAATATGTATTTTATCAGAATCTACTGGAAAATATAGGAAACAAAATTTCGTTACTTTGTAACAAAGGAAAATTAACACTATGCAAATTCACTGATGTAAAAACCGGTTTGGATTTCTCAGAAAATTGATTCTTTTTGACATTTTTCTAACGTAGTACATACAAAATTTGTTTATTCAACATCAGAGTCTTAATAGGTCTATCAGTAACATTGTGCAAAAAAAATGTTTTCGTCATAATCTTTTTCATAATTGCTTTCATCATTTAGCATTATTTCTTCTTCAGCATCTGTTGGATTATCACTTTCTATATGTTTTCTTTTAAGGTTTTTTTTGTTTAAAGAACTGTCGTTTTTGGCTTAGCACTATAATAAGAATTTACATAGATCTAATATTTGGAAACAATGGCATGTCAAATATTAAAGAATTTTGAGAATAACTCTTCAATCCTAAATAATATATAACTAGTAAATTTAAAACTTCATCGAATGCACTATACAATGACATTTACGAAAATAATTATACATTTACTATTTTCAAGATATTTGTAATATAATTCAACTTCTCTAAGCCTTTTCTTTCATACAAGAACAAATACGTTACAATGTAAATAATTAAATACTCAATCTAATTACCAGCTTGAGGATTCGATATAACAAACAAGTGTCGATCGAATGCTTTGGACAACCATAGCTAAATGTTGACAGAGATTTAGGCAACTTTGCTCCATCTCATCTCACTGTCAGTGTGCCACATGAATGTTGCGCAGCAACTTTTGCCTTGTCGTTGATCACGCTTCTCGCGCGCACACTTTTCCAATTAACAGGAGAATTTAGAGACACCGTCGAGTTTGAAATTACATCAAACCGCTTCAACGGATGATATCGAAACGTCTCGCATAATAAAGATCGCCGGTGCTCGGTAACAACGACCACTAATCATCGGCAGGTCGTAAGTTTTTAAAATGGCTTTTGCGAACGAGTTGGCAACTCGCGCGGCAACTTGCGCGAACGGCCGCAAAGCTTTTGATTGGATTTGGAAGTTGAAAACGTTCCTCGCGAGCGACCGACGTGAAAGCGCCACGATGACATCAAGGAAGAAAAGCGGCCGGTGTCTTTTTTTCTTGTACCGCGAGGCACGACACGAATAATGTGTAATTAAATTTCACAAAGGACCCTCGGAAAAATTCATCCCCCTCGGATACCTCGCGGACCTCGTAATCCTTCGTGATTCAGCGGTTGTTCGCCGCGAGCCGTTATTTTTCTATGAAGAGGGAGCCGAATCCCTTTAAACAAGCAGTTCCGACCCGGTAATACATCAAAATCTTCTTAAAATTTCGCCGGGACAAAGAGATCGCTGTGCTCCGCTGCGAATTAAACACTTCTAATGCCTCTCAGCAGTGCGCAATGCGAAAATCGTAGTCTAAAAATAGTTGCTCGAAATGATATTTTCCTCTAGTTACCTGTTTTACAGGCGGATTTTTATGTAAAATGATTTTCCAAGTAGATCGTCAGAAACCAAAATTAAATCGAAGCAAATTGTCTGTTTTAATGGTTTCAATAAAGTGATAATAGCGTAACTGTGTTATTAAATTCTCTTTACGCGTTTATAATTTTATTTCTGAGCTATATGCTTTTGCTATGCATACATAAGATATTTAGTCTAGTTATTGATAACAAATTTCGTTGCAAAGGTTTTTTTTATACAACATGTTAGTAAACAAGAAAAATTAACGCGAAAGAGTTCAATGACCCAGCCTGCATTAGTCTAATAATTTTCTAATAATTTATATATGTATGCATTATTTATTATATGCTTTATTCTTACGGAAATTTTCCTTTCACTTGCATAAATTACTATTTATATAAATTTCTTTCCACTCGACTAAATTCGAGCAGGCGACACATGTATTTTATCTTCGCTAAAGTTGCCTTCCATATTCGGTTCCAACTCGTGTTTAGCACGGAGGGCGTTGTAACTCTGATAGTCTAATATTACACGGTCTGCTGTACGCGTTGCAGACTTCGCACGATGAAACAGGTTCCCTTAGTTGCTAAACGCTAGACTTTGGAATATCTTATTGCAACGATGACTACGGATATGACGCGTTTATAACAAAGAACAAGCGCTCGTAATGTCCGATCAACGTCTCGATTTGTTTACCGCGAGCTCGAATAAATCGTCCGCGACGACGACTTGCCGAAATAATTGATACCGCATTTCTCCGCTGCAATAAAAAGAAAAAAAAGAATCCCTTCCCCGTAATTTTTCTTCCAGCGAAAAAATCGCCGGCGAAAGAACGTTCGGTTCTTTTCATAGCCGAAAATACCTGCGAGTTTACGTGTCAGTCGGGCTGGGATCTGGCCGGGATGAGCCACGGAAGAGTGGAAGAATTATATCCGGGCATTTTTCAGATCCTCGGCAAGGATTTACCTACGTGCCTCTTCTGGTACGGAGGATGAATCATATTTTATTCCGGTGGGTTTCCTCCCACCCCACCCCACTCTCATCGCTCCGAAGTTGTTCCCGAGTTTTCAAGTTGCCGCAAACGCCGGGAGAAGAGATTCCGCAAAACCTCCGGCAATTTTGCTTACATCTTTCTTAGCCCCTCTCTGTAAATACGGGAACGTCAGCGAGCATTTCGGTATCGCGCGGCCACGCGTACTTCCGGGTTACGGTCTAGGATGCTCGAATCCGTCAGCTGATCTCGCGTCGCGATTCCTTTCGGATTTTGGACGGAACGTTTTTCTAAAAAAAGCCGTCCTCGATATCTGTGAAAAATTGCTGTGGTATTCGATCGAATTGCAAATTCAATTATAAGGTTGCCGAGTCGCTGGTCATAAACGAATTTGTGTTTACGAGGGGGCTTGGGTAGTTTGGGACTAGTCCTTCAGCAATTGTTACCAGATGTGGTCGTCAACCTTAATTTCGTGTCCGTACACCGACCATTTGGGAGCGGTCGACTCCGATTTTTACTTTCTCGACAGTTCAACCATTCCTTTCTTACATGCAGTGGTTTTTTAACCTTTTGCGCGCGAACGACTTTCTGCTGATGCGCTCTAGAGAGACTACGCGCGCTTTTAGCGCTTAGCATCGCTCTGGACGGAATAATTTTCGTTCGTGCGAGCTCTGTTGATTAACCCTTTGCACTCGAGGGCGACTCTGAGGCGCCATTCAAATTGTTACATCGCGTTCTAAAATTATTTTTACAGATATCACCGAAGCTCAAATTTAAAAGGTTGTTGATAATGTAACTGTCGTATGAATTATGAGACTCAATTTCATATGCACAAAATGCACTCTGTTATGCAGTACGAAAATGCTATGAGTCAGAAAAATTACTTTATATTTGCTGTCGTAATGGCTTCGAGTGCAAAGGGTTAATAGTTCAAGACGCAACTAACAAGTTATATGTAATATTATTGCATGGGAGATCGACAAAATTGAACAACGCATATATGCGTCCATTGTTTCTGCTGGTGACTTTCACCGGACGCATATATGCGTCCATAGCACTTTAAGGGTTAAAGAACCAATAGGAAAGTGGCTGCACCCATCGCTTCAACTGGGAAGGCATTCCCAAGAAATGGGAGTTGCTTACTTCTTCCTATTTAACCCTTTGACTACTGTTGGCGTCTATTGGCGTCCGAAACACGTTGGCTTCCCGGTACTGTAGGCGCCAATAGGCGTCGAGATCAAATTTCGCCCCCGTTTATTATTCAATTTGATTAATTATATATTGTGTAACATTTATGTTATATATTTTAAAAAAAGCTTAAAATTATTGTTCACTTCAAGTAATATTGGTTTAATGTAATAGAATTCAATATTTGGAATATTTTAATATACTTCCTCAGAAAGGCATGTCTAACGAAAAACTACGGCCGTGCCAAAGTCTGCCGTAGTCAAAGGGTTAAAATCATTCTTCAGTCGTCTGCCCACTAGTCAAGTTGTAAAAGCTCTGCTCCTAAGTCAAGACTCAACTTCTACACATATACTACTCTAGCCTCTTCCGTTCTCCAGTCATCTTGTAGCCACACCTTTTTCCAGTTGTCATCCCATTCTTATGAATAAATATCGTTAAAGACAGTGCAATTGTTCAAAGACTAGTTCACCCCTAACTACATCTTCATTAAGATGCGCATTAAGTTGCCGCAAGGGTGATGTTATTCAATCGTCGCACAATATATCCGACGCTGCAACGTAACATAACAAAGACAAAGGGAAGTTAATTACCGTGGCCCAATGGCAAACATCAGGAGCTTTTTCCATCGAAAACAATTTTAGCAATTTACCTGACATGTTTCAAAAACTGAATATCAAACACTCGACATGTTCGACATCATCAATTACGGTATTTCGGTCGCAGTTTAATTGATACGATTTTTTTACAACAGGTTATCATGTACCGTTGAGCATATTAAATTCAATCGTCACAATATTCTGCACAAATGTTGATCGAAGCGGTCATGTACAAGGCTTCCATGCAGGTCGCAATTAATTATATCGGGCAAACTATTAGAGCAGGTCGAAACGCAAAACGGTATACAGATGCGACCGCGTATTCAAAACAATTTGCGCATAATGGATCTCCGGTTCTGTCTCGCTGTAATTACCATACAATGTTGTTCCAGCGAATTTTTGTCGCCGCGAACCGGCTGATCGAAAATCCAGCGCCCGGCTCGATGACTACGAAGCGATCTAGCCCCCCGGTGAATCTGCCCGAGGAATATATGAATACTTTGACCCCGTTTTGTCCCTTCGAGGGGCTCGAAATCGATATTCCATAAATGTGTAAATGTAACCGAATCCGAATCATGCCGTTTTCTAAGAAAACTACCGGCGGAGACGTGTTTACGGTTAAGCCTAAGCGAATTGCTATGTCTCCCGGCTTTTGTTTCCATTAATGTCCAAAGAGCCGCGAATCGCGTTTCTGGCGAATTCGGGGAAGTCTCCGGGCTCGAGAGAGTTCCTCTACCGAACGAACAATAGGCGTGGGTACGCTTGTACAGAGAGCCTAAGTTGAATTTCATTACTAGACCGCGTTATTCCTTCGCGTCGAATAGTTTAGTAAAATAATTAGTCGTCATTTATTATTCTATCTATTTCTTCGAATAATTCTTCGCTGGAAAAAATTATATCGAAAATTTATTTGAATTCTTTATTGGAAAATTATGCGAATTATTAACTGCTTTTGTGTTCACGTAATCTTTATTCGAACGACAGAAATATATCGACAAACCACGAGAAACACTTTTTCTCTACGAATAAATTCTTATTTGAATAAAATTTCAATTGGCTAAATTTCTATCTAGATAAAATTGTGTTCGATTGAATATTTATTCGATGGCGTTGTAAATAAAATTTTGCCGAATTCCATAAGAGGCAAGGGTTGTATAAGCAACTATTTCATCTTTGACTCATTTGATGAGTTGACCGTAACAATGTAACATTTTAGACTTCTATAAATTCTTTTACATTCCATCTACTCATTTTTGTCAAAAACGAATAGAAAATGCATAAATTTATTACGCTATTTTAACAATTTGTCCCATACATCTGTTCTATTTTTATATTTCTCGGCAGAACCGGTTCCGCGTGTTTCATTCGTACTCGTCACATCTTGCATAACTCACGTAACGAAAGAGATAATGTTTATCTAGCGCATCCTAGCAGAAATATAATAAGGAAAAGTTTGAAGTAGTTCCTCCCATTTCCCGGTAGTGGCATCAGACGAACCCGATGTTTACATCATTTGCCGCGTCGTTATCTGATCGAACGTTCATCAAACCGTTCGCATTGCTCTTCAAGGCAAAGATCGATGCACTTGAGAAAAAGAGATCGATACGTTTAAGAAAAAAGATCTACGCGCTTCTGCGAAACGAAAAAAAAAAAAAGAAAAAGAACGATCGACGTGCTTCAGAAAACGGATCGGTACGCTGCCGGCGAATCTTTGAGAAATCGCGAGCAAACTTGGTGCCGCGATTTTCACGGAATTGAAACGCCTCGATAAACATTTAAACGAGCCGAGCACGATCGATGACGGGTACGTAGCACGTTCATCGTCGGATGTGTGCGCGGTGTGCGAGAAAAAATGCGACATCGGAGAAATATGGGAGGGAAGATTACTTCAAACGGAGGGAAACCAGTGCTTCGAATCGTGGTCCTGGACGCGAACCAAGCTAATTTTCTGCTTGCGTGCCGGCGGAGGATGCAGTTCGCCGCGTGAGAAAGATAACGGAGAGTGCAATTTGCAACAGTGTACGCTCGCAATCAGTGGTAGTCCGGGTCGTCGTCTCACAGTTGTCGCAATGCTTGATTTCGATGAACAAGAACCGCTCGGAGCGATAACAGTCCACTGAGTTGATAATTACACGTTCGCGGATATTTCGAGCAACCAGCGAACATTTTTCTTTATTTCTCGCCGATTCACGTTTCCTGGGAAACAATGAACCCTTTTTAGTAGTCCAAGATAGCTGCGAGTCACTTGGTTCTAAATTTTAACGTTTTAACTTGTACCCGAATATTATAGCAAAACCGAAACCGTAAAATCAGTGTCCACAAAACGCCGCTGTTATTTCATTGCTATTCCCACAGTTTTGAAGTTATGAGAGTACGAATCGTTTCATGAATTTCTGGATTCTTGAACTGCAGTTCATATTACGGGACGGGTTTATTATCATTCGAACGGTATTATTATTGCACGATTTTACAAGAGAAAAACACGACTCAAATATAGAATATAAATAAAATTAAAGGAAATTAAAAATGTGGATTTTCACGGGGCTACTAGGGTTTGGAAAAAGGCTCATAAAAACCAAACGAAAAGCAATATTTACATAATTCAAAAAGCAGTGTATTAAGGGCGAAATTGGGAATGAAAGAGTGACGCCGATTTTTCTATATTCCTTGGAAATTACATAAATAACAAAGCTATAAGTACAAGGCACTTTTCACCAATGCAGCGATACATCGGCCCTCCGGCACTAAGAGGGTTAAGCGATCGATATTAACCAGAGTCGGATATAAACTCGGGACAGAACGAGTCGTAGCTGTTAGATATTACAGTTCGGCAAGAACCCGACACGGGGAATTCGCGTAATTGAGCAAAACGGGAAGCCACGCGAGCCCACGGCGGAGATAATATAACTCGGAGAAAGTCCCGCGGCGGGAAAGTAAAAAGTTTTTCGAAAAAGCGAGGAAGAAGCTTGCGGACGGAGCCCTTAATTCTCTGGGAGAGGACCGGGGCCCGACAGCGAGCTCACGTACAAGCTAATTGAATTTCATATTCCACCGCGCATCGCGAATCGAGAGCTTCCGGCGACGCCGGCCGTTTCCTTGTAATTAATTGCCATTCAGGTCTGACTCCATCTTTTTCTGTCTACCCGTTCTCCTTTCTCCACTACCCTGTGGCCCTCGTTTCAACCCTCCTTTTGCCAACGCGTCCTCTCCTCTTCTCTACTTCGCCCCGTGGCTCGGATTGAACGAGCGCAACGATGCCCTCTCGAAGGTGCTCCTCCGGGTAACCATCTTCCTTCCCCCTTCTCTCTTCTGCTCTTTCGCGTTCCGAGCAACCCCGATAGCCGGTTCTCCGCGATGTTTAGACTGAATCCTGAAGAAAAACAAGATAATGGTGACAAATCGAACTCCGCTCTGTTTGGTCGTCGATCCGATCTTCTCTTCCAGCATCGCGAGCCTTTTCCTTATTAGAGACGAAGACGTGATTACACAGGGTGTCTTTGTACCGGCTAGATCGCCCTTAGCTCGTCGGCAGTCATCGTTTCCTCGTTAATACGGTTTCGTCGATACTTGATTTTGATAACGGTATTTACTCGTCGGAGTTAACGTTTGTCTCGCCGACTTCTGCCGTGCTCGGTGATTATTGTTCGTTGACAGCGGACTGCGGATTTTATGCAGTTTCGAGTGGAGGGATTAGAAGAGTTTGAGAGCAATCTTACTTTTAAGACATCCATAAATATTTAAGTACATTTTTAAAAGATTCTTTTAAAGACGACGTACAATGACAAACACGTTTCTTAAATTTTGTTACTATGAAACTAGTTTTGTAATTTTCATTAAGGTTCTGATCTGTAATTCTTCGTATTGGCAACTTCGTATATATTGTATAACTTCACGACTGCCATGCAATTTATTTTCATGATCTTCTTTGATTTCGTTTCACACAAATAACAGACATGTTTGTTAACATTTTCAGCGATTTTTATCATAATACGTGTAACCAACTAAACAAATTAGTTCGAAATGATATTACAAATCCGCAGTCTGATAAATACAGCTTCTCGAAGTAACGTCGGTCTCGATCCGAAATATATTCCCATAATAGGAACGTTATCAATGCTTGCATCGGCGTTGCATTATTTTATTTCGTTCCGCACGCGGACCATCGTATTTCATAGATGGAAGCGTTGCTCCCTTCCCGCGGGAAAATCCGAAGATTGAATTTCACCAAGGTGATACGAGATATCGCGCAGAGAGCCGCTCGAACAGTCAATAGAATCATCGTATAAATCGAACGCGGAAAGGCAAATGGTCGAAGGGCCGAATTGTTTACAAGCAGTGTTTGCGAAACGCTGGCTTTCCCCGTTTCGCAATGCGCGCAGTCGGCACACATCAATCGGGATACTCGCGGCCGAAATACATTTTAATATTAGCCCTTTGCGCTCGAGCGGTGACTCTGAGGTATAAACTGTTTTGTCACGTTGCGAAGTCAATTTTAATTGTAATTGTATCGCCTCGCAACGACGAGAATACTGCATTCCTTTAGACCTTTCGCCATTTTTATTGTGATGTTACTGTAGAAGTTATTTAATCGTTTCTATGATAAAGTAATATAATTTCGGCAACTTCAAATTATTGAAAGTGTATTGTTGTATGAGTATGTTAATATTTATATAATTACACTGTGAATTTTTACGAAAATTAAGTTTAACCCTTTGCACTCGAGTGGTGACTCTGAGGCACTGCTAAAATTGTTATTTAACGTTCCAAGACCATTTTTATACCGTCTCATCAAAGTTTCTATTTAGAAACAATGTTAAATAGTGAAACTATCCTAAGAATAAATTTCACATGTATAAAAGTGCACATTGTTGCATGAAATAAAAATACTACAAACCAGAGAAGTTATTCCAAATTTACGGTTAAAATTGTTTCAAGTGCAAAGAGTTAATTTCATGAAAGTGGTATTGCAGAGATATTTGTCTCTTCTTTTATCAATTTTAACAAGATGGAAGGAATATAAGAGTACCTTTAAATTATCTAAAAATTTTCGCTATTGTGTACTCGACGTATTCGTTTTTATTACAAGTGCATAAAAATCTGCAAAATATTGATAACATATCTAGAAAAAGGTACACGAATTATATCTCCGATATATCAATTTCTCGTGTATTATAAATGCACGTAAAGCGAATATCTCCATTCGAGAACGAATAAAATTGTTTTCGAAGCGCACTTACGGCTGCAATAAAATGGATCAATTTCTAATGGCTGACGGCGTGGCCGAAATAAATTCAGCCGACATCTAATTGATACGCGGAACGAGGCGCTATTGAAAAAAATATTTTGCAAGCGTGAAACGCAATTTCACCGTTTAATTCGCCGCCGTCTGCATGCGCCGGGTTAGTTTCGGCCGGCGCTCGAACGTTTCCCTGCAAATAACATATATGTTACCCGGCAACACGACTCGGCACACACGCTCTTCCATATTCAGTTTCGCCGTGTACGTGTGCAAGCTCGCGCGCGCGTGCATCCTTGCATATCCCTCTGTGTGCACGCACGTTCCGGCTTATGCGCGTTGAAGTGCGTCAATTCATATTTCGCCTGGCAGCTCTATGAATAACAAGAACGAACAGATTTCGTCGTAAAGTAGCCGAGTTATCGACTTTCCTTCCCCGAGGATGGATCCGTTCACCGTTACGATCTCCATTATACCCTGTCCCGGTTTATTTCAGAAACGCAACTTTCTTTTCACAAAGCGATTCTCGCTTCTTCGCGTCTATTTCGCACCCCGTGACGTCACTTTCAAATCATTCTATCCAACGAAAGTTCGACTTGTTTATGCGTTCTGCGAGCGTTACATATAATTCTGGAAACTTGTCCAGTTGTCTGGTTAATTCGAACCTTTTTAAATTATTAATAAACGAGGAACAGTTGTGCGAGAAGATGTGCTGAATGGTTTGTTATCAAATTTGACTACTTACAATTCTAATACGCTCGTGATATCTTTAATACAAAATACGCTTGTTGAGAAGTTGTCTGTACTGTAATTACTGTTGAATTGAAGTTTATTCGAACAATTTATTCGATATATTACTTGAAGGATATGTCGTTATCCAAATAAAATTTTATTTGTAGAATTTATTCGAGATATTATTCGAATAAAATTCTATTCATAGAATTTATCCAAAATTCTATTTGTAGAATTTTATTTGAAGAATTTATTCGACTAATATCAATTTGGAGGATATATTCGACTAATATCAATTCGAAGGATATATTCGACTAATATTAATTTGAAGGATATATTCGAAACATTATTAGAACAAAATTGATTCGTAGAATTTATTCAAATACCGTCCAAATATTTAAAGATTAATGTATTAATCCACACAATAACCTATCCTCAGTTAGCATAGCTTTTAAGAAAATCAAAGGTTCTCGACCTATGCCAACTAAAATAACAGGAAGCATCTGCTTCAACATCCACCATTTGACAAATAATCGAAGATACAGGTGCAGCATGCTCCCGTGGTTGCTATAGTCCGCCGCGCCACTGAAACCCTTTCCTCGATCCATCGTCATCGGCCCCATAGTGCCCCCGAGGGCAATTTCGACTGTTCGGGGTCCGCGCCTGATCTGAACTAATAACGGCAGGCTGCGTCCATAAACCAGGAGGCGGCATAATTTCTAAGAACAGAATTAGGGGGCCGATGGGGCTCGGAGACGGGAAATCGATGTTGGCAGAGCGAGATAGGCCCGGGCTCTCTCTCTCTCTCTCTCTCTCTCTCTCCGTTCCGCGTGGAGCCTACGCCGGCCAACACTGGTCTAAAGCCAATTCTTCCGAAGATCAATATTTCACTCGCCGGTATCGTTTGCTCTCGAACGTCGCGAAAACCCCGGGCGTAAATTCTCGACATCGTCTGGCGGCTCCATGAATAACAAAATTGTCAGGATTCCGTCGTCGAGTAACTGCATTATCACGCGCGCACCGCCTTCTCTCCTCCTCGTGGCTGGGTACTTGTTGAACGAGCCTCTCCAGGCCGGCTTCCCGATTCTTTTTCAGATCGGCCACTTCGGTGCCGTCGAAAGTAGCTCCACTCTGTTTTCAGAAATTATACGGATTCGAGGTGGAAAACAGTCGTTGACGGCAAAGTAGATGGTACGGTCTTTTTACGGAATGTTTGCAGACTGGAATACGGAAATACATACATGAGATAATGTTATTTGAAATATCATTTCAAATGATATTTTTGGATTTTTGTAAAATGCCTCTGGGAAATTACATGATGATCCAATTATTAGATGTGATCGGTAGTCTGATTTATTCGGACATCTTCGCTGACATTTCTCAACTTCTAAATAAAGATAGAATTATTTGTGATACATTTTTAATATAAAATTTAATTCTAGTAAATTAATTATTATAAAATTATATTGGGATAGATTCTTAATAACATCAAACTGGGAAATTTAAACTGTAATCGATTTTTAATAGAAATTAAACAACAATAACTTAAATTGCGATGAAGTTTGAATAGAACTTCATAATAGATTTTTAACAGAATATACATAGAATGAGAATAAATTGTATTATATACTTGTATTATAATAAATTGTTCACTATACATCTACAGTAATAAACTGTATAATATACGAGAAATAATAATAAACTGTCTAAAATACGTGTATAATAATAAACTGTCCAATATACGTATATAATAATAAATTATCTAATATACATATACGACCAATACACATACGCCAAATATGTACCATGCACAATAATGAATACACGGCATATGCACTACACGCCAGCCATACAATTTCCGCTGCTACATACTTCAACGAAAGTAACTATGAAAAATTCGACAAATATATGAAATTGGATTTTTGCCAACTTTTCGAGAGGAGATACCACTGTTGCATCGTCCTCTCCGTCCAGAGTCCAGACGAAAAAGAAGACGAGCGCGGTGAACGGAACGGTGGGCCGGGAAGAGTTGGAGAGAAACGATAGGCCACCTTCCTTACCGTCACGTTGCACCCACCGCAAGACGTTTTTCATTGTTCTCGACGTACAAAGTAAGAAATACGGAGGAAATTACCTGTCTGCTATCTTTACTCTATTGTTATTTCGTTGTGCTCTTATTTATCGTTATGATCGAGTTCCGAGGCTCCGCGGTTCGGTGCCCCGAAAGAGTCCGCTCGATTCAGCCCGGGGAGGATGATACGTAATCGATACGGGGCGCACGATGGGTGCTGCAGTCTATTATCTCGACAAAGTTTCTGTCTGGGCTATTTTAATGAACCGTCCGTTTCGCCGAGACGCGGCTGCCACGTGGGCACGCCGGCTTCAGAAATTATCGCGACGAAAAGTTACCGGGGATCTTCTACGCTGAATGATAATCGCCTGATTCGAATCGGAGATAGTCGCACCGCACTGACGTTTATTCCTTGCGTATGTAGGAGGAATATCTACTTTTTCTGTCATTTTTATTTGTGCTTGTATTAATATATTGATACAGTACATTATGCTTGGTTCTGAAACCGATCGGCGACTTTTCCTTGAAAATTAATTCCGTGGTGTAAACGCATTTTTCTTATAGGATTTTTTGATCTATGAGTCGATATAGTCGACCTTTTTGTAGCTAAACAATGTATAGCAGCACTTATATTCACCAAGGAATATCGAAATTAATTAAACAAATTAATTTGCGTTCCATAAGTAAAACATTGACACTTCTGTTTCTCTATTGGTGGAGTTCATTTGCTCGTCATCTTAGAAATTGGGCTCTTTATTACTAGTGTCATTGTTATTTTTTCACGGCCAATTTGCAAGATCATATTAAGATCACAGTGGCTCAAGGTTTCCATAAACATCGCAAATTAAATAATTAGCTGCCGACTGTACCGCGCACAAACGAACCGCTGACAGTGCACTTAATTTAATCGGACCTTGATATCGTTCTGATAATGTCACTGTCATTTTTATGTTTTATGTATTCAGTTTTATCATAGATGCATAAAAGCCGAGGTCTAGTTACGTTCTATTGTAACACTTCGTGAAGATACAATTCACGTGCATCGGCAAAACGATATCTATAATAACATTAACACTAACGTTTTTAAATTTTTCGTTTCAATGTTCCTGAAATCATAAATGACATTCCTCCAAAATTACAATTCTTAACCTATAAAATCTAATCAAATACAGTCTTATCATTGTTATAATCAAATCAGGCGAATACGGTGGTTGCGAAACAATACGAGTCGAGTTTATGGCAAAAAAGTCGCGAAGAACCAATGCAGTATCACATGGTGCATCATCGTGATGACTTTTGCTTGTTTACAAAAACACGTGTAACTCGGAGATAATTAAACCTTTTGACAAACAGACGCTTGGCAAATGTTATAGACAGTCCTACCAACCTAGGAAAAAAAATAAAAAAAGAATAAATAAAGAATTTACATTTTATAAACAAATTCACCTTACTTTTTGTTCGCAGTGTTAAATGATATTCCTTCAAAATTACAATTCTTAGTCTTTAAAATCTAAATAAATACAGTCTTATCATTGTTATAAAGCCGACTTATATTTAGGGTTATATTTAGTTAGAATTTATATTTAGGGTTATATTTAGTTAGAATTTATATTTATGGTTATATATAGTTAGAATTTATATTTAGGGTTATATTTAATTAGAATTTATATTTAGGGTTATATTTAGTTAGAATTTATATTTATGGTTATATTTAGTGAGAATTTATATTTAGGGTTGAACGGATTTATCATTAATTCTAAAATATGTTTCACTGAAATCTGGCTGTATTTTGTCCATTCCAGGCTGAATTCCCGTTCGTTTTTCCATTCCCGTAACCCGTCTGATAAGCGGAACAATACATATATTAACATTACGAGGCTCAAATTGGATACCACGAATACAGTCACAGTAAATTTCCCTTTCGCGGTAATAGCCCCCAGAGGATCCGCAGGCTCTGGCACATACGCACCGAATCGATTCAAGTTTCAATAAATTT
This sequence comes from Augochlora pura, assembly GCF_028453695.1. NCBI lineage: Eukaryota > Metazoa > Arthropoda > Insecta > Hymenoptera > Halictidae > Augochlora > Augochlora pura. The sequence continues at coordinate 9,477,295 of NC_135782.1, read as the reverse complement.
CGATTAGAATCGGCCCTGCACAGAAACAGGCTGGAATAGGGCGAGAATAAGATCCCGGTGAGATCCCATGGAAACGCGGTGCCGGGTGATTCATTTCGATCATTCAGTCGAGCACCATCAACTGCAGCTTTTCCCTGTCTTTCCTTCGCGGCGATAACGAGCCACGCAATCCCATTTTATCGCACTCTGCTACGAAATGATGGAAGTCTTTTCTCCATCATGGTCGCCGTTTGTTGCCAGCTCGGAGTATAAGATATTTTCGGCGAATCTAACCGGGCGGGTTGCTTCGTAGAAGGCTGTACCAGAGTACGGTATTATTCGAATATTGTTTTATTTGTTTGAGCAAATTCTATGAATAAAGTTTTAATCTGGTAAAAATTTGAACAAAGCTTTAGTCGAATAACGATTCGAATAAATCCATCGAATATTATTTTATTTGATTAATCCTCCGAATATAATTTTATCTTCTTAATCTTTCAAATACTAATCTTTGGAAGAAATTCTTCGAATAAAATTTTATTTGATTAATCTTTCGAATAGTTTTATTCAAATAACAATTTCAATGAAGTGTTGTATTAATTCGAACAAAATTGTATTCGGCAAGTATTTCGAATAGAATTATATCCGATTATCAGTTCGAATAAAATTTCGAATAAATCCTGGGAATAAAATGTTATTCATTATTCAAATAAAATGCTATTCATTATTCAAATAAAATACCCAATTTTAACCCGTACATATTTCACAAGGAAGAATCGCCTGTTTAATCATTCGGAATTCGATCGAACGTACCATGTGTGATTCAGACATTCGTGAGTTGAAACGACGCACGTCGAAATGATTAATCCTCCGGCAATACGTTTTATCGTCGCACATTTTAATGACTTTTGCCAAGGATTACATCAGGCGTCCTCTGAGTTTTGGTATCGTCGTTTCGTCAAACATTATACTCAACATGTTAATAAAGTATTCTATATGCAAACAAGCAATACCAGAACATCGTACGAGAAACTATCAACATTACCTTTTGCCAGACCGAATGAAGCTCATCGAAACTCGACTTGCGCATTCGTTTTCCGAGTTCGGAAAAACGCGAAGAGTCGCGCGGGAGGAACGGCGCGCGCCGTTCCCTCGCCGTAGGTGCCTTTACCAAGAATTTTCACGCGAGTTTTTGGGCATCGAGGTAGCCAATCCGTTGCATGACCCTTCTCAGACGACCATCGCATGCCAGCATGATTTTTCCCGAGGAGCTCGCGTCCTCGCGGCAAACGTCCGGCGGAGGTTTTTGTTGAAGCATGAAGCTCCGTAGAAAGCAAAACAGTATTTCGACGGGAACCCCGGTCTAATTTTCTGGGCACTCATTGTTGCAGGCACACACGCCCCTTCTTGCGGCTGACACGAGACATGTAAGTAGAAAACACAGAACAGCGTGCTCCATTTGCTTGCGAACGAAGCTAAATCACTAAAAACCAGCTGCTTGTGGTTAGGCTCGCGCGTAGGAGATGTCGGATTTTCAACTGTATAACAATACTTACAAAAATATTGCGGCGATATGAGCTTATTTTTATTTAACTCGCACTAATCTCGTCGAGTTTGCGATTTGACATTAGGCACATTTAATTGCTACAATTTCGCAATGCTGTTACAATCGTTCATATCGAAAATTTGAAATTGTAATTACATTGAATTTTCGTATGATTTTATATTTAATAAATAGTTGATCTACTAAAAAGAAATGCTCAAGCATATTTCTTTAGGTTATTCAAAAACTCCATGGAAAAATAGAATAGAATATCGTGAATTTTAATGTTTAGAGCTGTCTCTTTCTTCAAAGTTGTTTATTTAATCAAAATATAATTAATTTGTTTCAGTACAGTTTTCCTAACGATTTCAATGTATTAAATCATTAACTAGAAAATACAAAAATTTATAGTTATATCACAAAGCATGTATTTCATGCTTGAAGACATAAATGCCACATTCAAAGAAATTCCAGTATTATTAATAAATAAACACGGCGACGGAGATTTCAATATTATCCCCGTCTGCGAAATGTTAAACGCGTTCTCTTTCCACGCGTTCGAAAAGATGAAAATGGACGTTGGAAAGTTTCATACCTCAATCCATTTAATTTCCAAACCGTGTTACGCGGCGTACGCGACGCGGCAACAGGGATGTGCAAAAAATTCGTACGAAACTCGAGAATAAACGGCGAGAATACAGAATTTCGAAAAAATTCTTTTCGCCGGTGCCGCTCAATAAAATTCCGAAAAATGAGATTACGTCACAAACAACGCCGGCGACGTAAGCAGGGGAGGAGGAGGGGGAGCAAACATTCGGGCGTTATAAAAATCCGACGTTTCGTATGCAGCGAACCTAATGCCTGCGTTCCAGCGTGATTATGCTTCGCGCTTTCGCGAACACGCGCGCGCGTTACAGTCTCCGAATTGTCGCCGAATGTTCGGCGGATCCGACACGTTCGCCTCGTAACGTTGTCCGGATCGGTTCGAACAAATTCGCGATTAAATATCGCTGGCGGACTCCCGCGGGAAATCTAGAGGCGTTTATTCCATTAGTCTCACAATTAGCCACGCTCCGACTGTACACGGATCCACTCGAATTTTCGGGGATTGATCTGTGCGCGCGCGTGTGTGTGTGTGTTTTTTTTCCAAGAGAGTCTCGAATTGCAAATGGGGGTGAATACGGTAAGCCGAGTGTCGGCGTGGTAGCGTAGCTCGCCATTAATTAGTCGTTGATAGTCAGCCGGCTATGGTCTTGCAGTAGTCGGCGGGATTCGGTCAATGGTGATTGTCCAGTCTCTCTGGGTCAAACGGAGCCCGTGCTGCTGGCAGTCGCCATTAGGTCATTATCGACTAAGCAGTAATCAATAGGGCACCGCTAATCTAATAATTACCTGTCGATACGACGGACAATTATTGGTTGAAGAAACTCGATGCCGCGGTGGTCGGCGAAATATTAACAGGAAGGACAGAGAGAGTCTTGGGTTAATTCCTCGAGGGCGTTGAATTCGGTTTCACGGGTTACTAATGATCTTTCAGGACTTTCATTGATCTCGAAGCTCGGTGATCTCTCCGCTGCGCTACTGCCACTTCGAGTTCACTCGAGCGTAATTACGGTTCCCGCGCGCGCGCGCGCGCGCGGCGGTAGGGCTCCTCTTGTGAATTACCCGTTCACGTGCAAGCAGACGTAGTGGATAATTATTTGTACTTGAGACGTTAACGTTAATGATCGCTCCGTAGAACGTTTCCAGCGCAAGACAAACAATGACGTTTTCCTGTAATCAGCTTTTACTCCCCGGGCCGATCCTATTGTTACGGCTAATGAAATTAGATTCTCCATTTGCGTGCACACTCGACGGATATCTTCGTCTACCGCATCCCTCGATAAAATCTCGACAAAGAATTTCACAGATTTTCATGCTCTGCGATCGTTCGTTGACTTTACAAGCGATGCTTTTTATTATTCGTAGATGTTAAGAAGTCTGGTCACGGAATTGGCGCGGTGTAATTAAATGTGTTCGATGTAAGATTATGGAAACGATATTACAAACACGATAGCACGAGTGGTATTCATGATAATAAAATAGAATTTTATTTTAGTGAAATCAAACTGTAGCTTGTTCATTCTCAAGATTGACAGAAATGGTTCAAAAATTAATTGAACTTATTGTCGTTATATCTTTTAATCACATTAAATGAAACGTGATTGGAAAATTGTGTGATATTTCATAAGTGGACCAATAGAGAATTAGATCGAATTCTTTTGTATAAAAATAGTCGAATTATTAAATAAAGAATAACTTGATGGCACGTTTAATTCGATAATTAAATGAATAAACGTCTACTTCGATAATAAAATGAATAAGTGAGAAATAGCTTCAAGAGACATTTCATTTAGCTATTCAACTAATATAATATATTGTTATACGAAGACGACGTACTTATAACAATTTACAAATAACATTAGAGTACATCAATTACTATTAATTCGGACATTTTAATACTCACTGCCACGATTACCATCGCTGCGATAATTATACGATTACTGCATTTACAGTGGTTGCTATTTTTCCATGGTTTAATTCTAACTACATATAAAAGAAAATCCGCCTGCATCAATTGCAATTATCTCTCGTTCGAATAATTCTGACAAACGTACAAGATCGCGACGATATCCCAAAATCGTCCCGACGTTTTCCACACCTCCTCCACTAATATTGATCACGCGTTAAATCCCCAATCCACCGATAACCGAATATCGCCTCCCTGTCTCAAACGTGAAAAAAAAAAGAAGTTGGCACGATTGTGAATGCTTTCGTCACCATCTGTACCCGTTCTGCCTGTTGTTCGTCCACGTCGCAAAACAGGCCAATTATCGTCGCCCCGGATTTAACGAGACGAGAACAAGGAAAAATTCGCCGGGCAAGAATGCGCGCAAAGCAAGAATCCGGGGAGGAGGGCCGTAAGCGCGCGGGCGCGCGGCGGAAGGCGGAAAACGTTTGCCACGAATTTACAAAATTAATTTCGCGGACGACGACGTAAGCGGCTGCATAGAATCAAGCGGCCCCGGAGAATGCAACAAAAGGGAACTTTAAATTTATCATATTACGGCCGGGAACCGCGACAAAGACGAAGCTGTGCACGCGCGAAAAACAGCGTCGAGGGGCCGCGCGGTCGCGGACGGGCGACCCGTTTTTCAAGTCGCTCGGACGTATTAGCAGCTTTCATTGTGCTACGGGAACGCGAAATTTCTAGCCGGGGCCAGCGAAACGAATTTTAAGTTCGCGATCTCATTTGCCCCGTTCATTTTATTCGATTTATTTATCGTCGACCTATTCACGGCTCCACCCTTCGATTCGTTCTCCAGGCGTCCCATTGTAATCGGTTAAATTCAATTAACGACGCAAGTGTTGACAGTGTTCGTGCAATTTCGATCTTCTGTACTTTTCGGACACGCGAAGAATAGCTCTCGACTTAGAGATACAGTTTATATCATCTATCATTGGATGGTAAGCGTGGAGAAGATGATTTTCGTGCAAGGATCGAGTTTCTTTTAATTAGATTTAAAGTGGAACTTTCTTAAAAATAACAGTGGACTTTATGGAATTTCTTTTTGGATTCCAAGTGGTACGTTTCCTTAAAAATCAACTTAACTATAGGATAAAATAAATAAAATGAGATAAAATAAGGTACAGCAACTAACATAATGAATTTAGAAAATATTGTATAACTATATTTGCGACGGAATTTTTTTTTTCTTAATTATTGTAGTAATCTTATATTAGTTTATATTTGATGTATAATCATCTAAAAACGTCATGTTATAAAGTATAACAGGAAATTATTTCTCCTTAAACTTTTATCGAATCACATGATACAATCTGGAAAATACATTAATCTTTATAAAATGGTACACATAAAATGCAGAATGAAATTTTATGACACAGTAAAAAGATCAGAGCTCGTTAGCGATGAGGATGGAAACAAATATTAATGTAGCATATACAGCGTATATCAAAATTGTTGTTACTCTGAAAAATGAGTTACACTAATCTCGATATATCCTTTGTAATTTTTATCGCAAAGCCTTTCTTTCTTAACATTCTAGTATAATGCGCGTTTCTAAAGGAGGATATACTTTCTCCATACAATGAAACTTCATTCTATTTCATTCTATAATTCAATAAAAAGAGAATATCCTATTTCAACCTTTTTTAAAAACTCCTATTCATTGTTTGATTTCTTAAAAATTATCCTCTAAATATTTACTTACTTTTATTTAATACATTAAACATTAAATCTGTATGTAATATTATTTCATACCAAATATTCTTGTTAGCCGATACGAATTTCAGGCAAAATCCCAAATGCCAAAAGGAATTAAAAAAACGAGAAAATTTCGAGGATGTTCACACGAAAAGATTCACGATCGTCACTCGGTTGGTATTACGGTACCTCTATCGTAAACTCAACGAAGACTCACGGTTTGTACCGAACGAAAACGAAGACATGGGAGGGGAATTAACGTGGGTTCGGGTTCGGTGGAACGCTAGCGAATACACCGAACTCGCCAAATCGAGTAAACTCGGGTCTCCCCGGTTCTTGTAACTTTCCAGGATAACCCGGCGACCATCGTCGATTATCTATCTCGTCCCGGGACCCCTCTCTCCCCGTGTAACAGGCCATTCATCCTCTTTTTCAAGCCCTTTAACATACTTCGGTTCCCGTGGAACCGGATCAATTTGAAAGGAAATTTATGCTCGGTTTATTGCCGGGCTCTTTATAATTAGCCGGCTGGATTTATCCGCGCGGCTTGCCTCCTCCGGTACGTAATCAAATAATTCAAAAACTTTCGGTCGCATTATAAGCCGGTTTTATCAGCGTGATTCATTTACGGGAAGTCCCGCGATCCGCCACGGCACGCCGCGATTTTATTCCCCGGGCGGATTTCGAAATTTGCTGTTCCGCTCCCCCGAGGAAACGCATCCCTTGTTTCGCGTTATGCCGGCTCATCGAAATCCTAATTTTATTGCAGTCCTGCCGTTCCCGCGATCCTCCTCATCCTCCCGCCACACACTTGCTCCCGCGGATCGCATAATTCTCCTGCTGATTATCCTTATCGTTCTCGCGGTTCTATTTGCCGGTGGATTAACAACTTTTCGTGGCGCTCGGCTAATTGACCGCGCAGGATCGGCCTAATATCATGGTTCTGGTTGGACCTGTGGGATCCGAACAAAGTTCAGACTCTGATCGATCCATGTCAGAGGGGTTTCGTTGACTTTTAACGTGTTCGTTATGTACGATGAATTATTTTGTTTAAGATAAAAAAAGGCCTTTATGTAACCACGTGGGGCGATACTTTAAGTTTGCATAGTTCAATTTTGAATACCAATATAAATGGTTTTTCTCTATCTAGTAGGTATACTAAAGATGCTCTGATATACCAAAGACAATTGTGTAACAACTAATAGAACGTATAGTGTATATTTAATAACTGCAAGGTAATTATTTCAATTTGTGTTTAATTAATCCTTCCGTATATTTTCCACACTATACTTTTATATTGCGAACTCTTTAGTTCGCATAAGATCTAACATACTAATAACAACTGTATAACAGTTATTTCCTTTTGTTTAATTCTGTTTCATTTCGTTAATTCTGTTTAAATTGGAAATATTTGTCTTATATATTTTCTATGAAAATTAACATTTAATAATCAGTAAACTGCGGATTTCATGCATTTGTGAGGCACATGAGTAGTTCAAATGCAAGATAGAAAAGACATTTGAACAATTTGACAATATTATTATATTACTGTCAGCTCTTTAAAATGCAATTGATAAAGACAACTTTTATTTTGCATAAATATGCGCAGGGTAATAATAATACGATTGCTGACTAAAGTAAATTACGAGGCGAAGCAAAGTCTCCTGAAGCAGTTACTGAGTTATTAATTCATGTTACAGATAAGATAGCACAATTGTCTTTGTAGATATTGTAACGGGAGCATTTCTGCTTTATTGAAATTTTAATGCTGATTGAAATAATAATTGGCTGTTTATGGAATAGGGAAAACACTTTCTTACACCACAATGTCTTTTATGTCGTTGATGCATGCGCTTCTATTCCGTGAGCCTCGAGAACAATGGACAATTTCTAAACGGGACAAACTAAGTAGGATGCTTGCAATTAAAGAATACAAACTTACCAAATTAGGTCCGTTATTATAAAGTGACCTAAATGGAGAGAAAACGTGTCTATTTATATACGTGTCCTTACGTATATCTTACTGAAAAGGAACCATTCGAATAGCTTTGCTTCCGACGACTTTACATGTGTCTTTATTTATTATCTTGTTGTCCGTGTAGGACTCGATTTTTAAATAAAACTTGGAAATATTTATTATTAGAAGTCGTCTTAAAATATTACGAAACATTATTATAATTCGTCTTGGAATATTATTAAATATTATCAAAGTCGTCTTAAAATATTATTAAATATTATTAAATATTATTAAAAGTCGTTTGAAAATATTCTAAGATATCTGCGACTTAGAAATATGATTTCGTTTCTGCAACAAACTTCATGTAAATATCGATTGAAAACGATACTTCAATACTTCCTACAACATCAGAATTTTTTACAGTAATGTAAGCAACCGGGAGTTTGTTGTTTAAGCCATAGTTTACCAAAATTCTTAAGAAAACAAATAGAGTTCTACTAAACTCCTGTGAAAATTCGCAAGAATCTAAATAAATTTCCATCAAAGCTTCTGCTAAAATTCTCAAGAACAGAAATAAACTTTCATCAGTGTTCTTGACTTCATCCGATGCCTTCTATATCTTCGAACACTTGTGTGTTCTCATAGAAACAAAATCTAGTAACTAAAACGTTTGAGAAACTTCAAGAAGTTGTAATTTTCTCGCGACACATTATGAATATATCGTAATAATTATACATATGCTTTATTTAACTTCGCAGCTAAGAAATTCTTTTTTATATTATATTCAATTATTTTCTCTCTTATTCCTAATCTATCATTGCATCTCCCCTATTCTAACTTTTCTTAACTGTCTATAATCTGATATGTCTATACTAGCTTCAAAAATTGGAATAACTTAAAACGAATAACTTTAGATATAGCTAACACTAAACTTTTAGTTAAATAATATGTAATAATAGAAAGTATAATGATAAAGAACAGAAAACAAATTCTGAACGATAAAACGAAATACGTGCGCGACATTGTGGCCGAAGCAGAAATGAAATTCAACGAACTAACAAAACAGCGCGTGGCTTTAAAGTTACAGCTAGCTAGAAAACGTCCTTCGCCGATTATTTTCGTTTCTTATCGACCATTTACTGTTCTCTTTTTCTTTTCTATTCTCCAGCTAAAACATGTTCTGCAACACGAACG
>NC_135782.1:9452132-9468258 GCF_028453695.1 Augochlora pura | reverse complement strand
CAAAGTCTCCTGAAGCAGTTACTGAGTTATTAATTCATGTTACAGATTAGATAGCACAATTGTCTTTGTAGATATTGTAACGGGAGCATTTTTGCTTTATTGAAATTTTAATGCTGATTGAAATAATAATTGGCTGTTTATGGAATAGGGAAAACACTTTCTTACACCACAATGTCTTCTATGTCGTTGATGCATGCGCTTCTATTCCGTGAGCCTCGAGAACAATGGACAATTTCTAAACGGGACAAACTAAGTAGGATGCTTGCAATTAAAGAATGCAAACTTACCAAATTAGGTCCGTTATTATAAAGTGACCTAAATGGAGAGAAAACGTGTCTATTTATATACGTGTCCTTACGTATATCTTACTGAAAAGGAACCATTCGAATAGCTTTGCTTCCGACGACTTTACACGTGTCTTTATTTATAATCTTGTTATCCGTGTAGGACTCGATTTTTAAATAAAACTTGGAAATATTTATTATTAGAAGTCGTCTTAAAACATTACGAAACATTATTATAATTCGTCTTGGAATATTATTAAATATTATCAAAGTCGTCTTAAAATATTATTAAATATTATTAAAAGTCTTCAAACTTCATGTAAGTATCGATTGAAAACTATAGTTCAGTACTTCCTACAACATCAGAATTTTTTACAGTAATGTAAGCAACTAGAAGTTTGTTGTTTAAGCCATAGTTTACCAAAATTCTTAAGAAAACAAATAGAGCTCTACTAAACTCCTGTGAAAATTCGCAAGAATCTAAATAAATTTCCATCAAAGCTTCTGCTAAAATTCTCAAGAACAGAAATAAACTTTCATCAGTGTTCTTGACTTCATCCAATGCCTTCTATATCTTCGAACACTTGTGCGTTCTCATAGAAACAAAATCTAGTAACTAAAACGTTTGAGAAACTTCAAGAAGTTGTAATTTTCTCGTGACACATTATGAATATATCGTAACAGTTATACATATGCTTTATTTAACTTCGCAGCTAAGAAATTATTCTTTTTTATATTATATTAAATTATTTTCTCTCTTATTCCTAATCTATCATTGCATCTCCCCTATTCTAACTTTTCTTAACTGTCTATAATCTGATATGTCTATACTAGCTTCAAAAATTGGAATAACTTAAAACGAATAACTTTAGATATAAGCTAACACTAAACTTTTAGTTAAATAATATGTAATAATAGAAAGTATAACGATAAAGAACAGAAAACAAATTCTGAACGATAAAACGAAGTACGTGCGCCACATTGTGGCCGAAGCAGAAATGAAATTCAACGAACTGACAAAACAGCGCGTGGCTTTAAAGTTACAGCTAGCTAGAAAACGTCCTTCGCCGATTATTTTCGTTTCTTATCGACCATTTACTGTTCTCTTTTTCTTTTCTATTCTCCAGCTAAAACATGTTCTGCAACACGAACGTCGCGCAAAACGAATCTAATCTGTTGCCCCCCCCCCCCCCCCCTCTCGACAGAAATCGCCGCGTTATCTACCGAGCATAAAATAAACCGTTTCCCACAACACGGTTGCATTTATTAAAAATATCTGTGTCTTTCATTGGCAATTTCGAGCGGCGTGTGCGGCGCGGAGCGACGTGGGTACAATAGCGTCCGCGGACGGTAAGAGGTCGTTGGCGAACCGCGTACAGTGGTTACCACGTGGTCGCCGCTCTTCATGTCACTTCCTGCGCGCATCCCAGCCCCTCGAATTGCATTATGGTCGACCGGCATTATAACGGGTCGCGTCGTATAAATCACACGGCATGACGCGCGGGTGTGTCGGTGTCCGTTGCTCTCGCGTCGCACGGTGTCCACGCAAATTGCTGAAATTAGTTGTTGGCGGTGGATCACGAATCGGCTGTCCGGGTCCCCTCGAAGGCCACCACCTATCGGGCCTTTCGGCGGCCCCCCCGCCGCTAAATGGAAGGAAACGAACGTCAAACCGCGCGTATCCTGCCGCGCGCATTTATTCCTCTTACAACTCTATCTCGCCGTTGTCGCGGATGCACATTTCGGCGTTGATTCATTGATTTATGGCCGCGCGGAAGGGTCGTTTTATCGTCCGCGCTTGGGACTCGGACTTATGTAAACGTCTCGCAAGTGCGGGATCATGCCAGGAGGGAGAAAGAAAATTGTTGACACTGGAGACGGATCTCGGTAAAAATAGTTGTGAAATTATTGGGACTAATTAAATAAATAGTTAACGAAGTGGTATTTTTCAGGATTTATTTGACGTCGTAGGGATAAGTACGTGTATTTAAGATAGTTTACGTCGCGGTGAAGGAAATGATTAATTGAAGTAGAATTTTCGTAGGATGTATTGGAAACAATTATTTGAAATAGTATTTCGTGCGTCCAGATTTTTATTAATTACTTAATATTTTATTTCTTATCGTTTTCTCTTAGTTTCTCAATGTAATGGGAAGGTTTAACATCGTAGATATAATAATCGAGTGTTTCATTTCACGCGCAGCAAAGTAAGTGTTTACTGAAATTTACTATCTTAGGTTTATGTTGTAAAATATACATTTCGAATGCATCTGAAGAAATCTGTAAAATCAGAATACAGTTTTGATTATTGTCTTTACTATATTACATAAATATTAAGCAAAAGAGGTATCAAGCTAGTATTAAATATTAAAAAATATATATATTTTTACAACTCTTTCAGTTAACATTACAAGGTGTCCGAATACTTACGTGACATGAAAATGTGATGTTCTTTTATATTTTTGTAATTATCTAGGCAACTTTCTTTATATCATATCTTTATGTCACATCGAAAGAATCCTGTATTATGACATTCCCAATATATTTCACTTTAATATATGGTAAAGAATTTATCTTTAACACTAGAACTACCGAATCCTAAACACGATTTACGTATGTCTGACTGAAAACTTCTCCTAGAAACATTTTCCTAATATCAGTAATCGTAAAAGAAAAGGTTAGAAGTATGTAGTCTCAGTGTTAATGTATACTTATTTAAATACACTGCGTATAAGTCACAATTGTGGTACAATTTCTGTTTATATCCTCGCCGTTGTCTATCATGGAATTTCACAATCTCCCACCGTGAATTAAGCTCCAATTTCGTTCGGAATTCAAAGTAGAGTAGGTTCCTTGCGGAACATATCCCGATAATATTTCTGTTGTTCGAACTGGCGCAGCTAATAATCGTCAGCGGTTCTCGCGCACGGAATAGATAGTAGTCACGGTCGTAGGAATCGTGGAATGAATATTAATAGTTAGCAGCACAGGTATTACGAATAATTGCGTTTTTCCGGCCGATGGAATGCTAGTCGGTCTATTCTACGGATCCCGGGATACCACGGCATCAATAAATACCGGCAGCGAATCGGTGCTGCTCGCCCTCTGTTTTCGTGCGTTGACGATCGTTCGCGCGTGTTAATTACCACGCGCCGAACAATGTTAGTCATCCGAGGGCGCAGCAACAGCAGCACGCGAACGTTTCGCATTTGTATGAGGAGAGTCGCGTCGGCGTTGCTCGTTATTACGGATGGGTTTGTTGAAATAATTTCCCAATTATCGATAATTCAATGTGCCGTTAATACATACACGCGCGCGGCAACGTCAATAAATTCAACGTTCGATCATTCGTTCGCCGCGGGAGCGGCGCTTCGGCGACGAGCGGTCGCGGGGCAGGAGTCGGCAAATCGCAGCCGCGAGCGAAGCGGAAAATCTTCGTCGACCGAAAGCTAGATACCATGGAAATAGAGACGCGATAATGATTCCAGGATTTTTAATTGGTCCCCGGGGGCCGTCGTTTGTAACGTCTAAAAATAGCGGGGCCGATTTGTCTAGCTGCGCCTCATGGTTTCCGGCGGAAAGTGGCGAAGAGTTGCGAATAGCGGAAAATGTTGAAAGAGAGCAACGAACGAGATTATAGAGTGCGAAATATTTGCATCTGCACTTTTCGTGTAAGATGTGAGTTCACTATGTAGATTTCAAAAGTAAGGTAGATGCACAAACGTAATTGTACACTATATACAAGTCCTAAAATTTAACCTCTAAATTAAATAAACGATAAGAATAGCTTCGAACTGAACAAAGTTATCTCGACAGATTTATTATATCAGCCAAAATAACGAAACGAAGGTATGTCAACATGCCTGCACAAGTAATCAAATCGATGTTTACTATTATATATTTCCTTCTTATATAATTACTTTTTCATATAATGAACAATTCGGAATTAATTTATTCCAATAATTTATCGTCGATTATGGGTGTACATAAGTCATATTTACATTGTAGAGAAAAGGTCGGTTTTAGAGATTCGAAGTAATCGCTAAAATGGCTGCCCTGCCTCAACTCTTTTCCTGGCGTCTCCATCCAAAACGAAGCAACGCGTTCCGCGCGATTTTTCGTCGAACGCGGCGCAAACTAATTACGAAATTGTCAATGGGGAACAGTTAATGGGGGAACATTACGCAGACCAATCGGTCGGAAATATTTGCTCTAGAATTAGAGCGCCCGCAGCACGGGCCACGTGCGCGCGTGCAAATACGCTCTTTGCCGCAGGTGCATCAACTTTGACTGGCAAATAGCGCGACACTACATCCGGATGAACATCGAATGCAGCAGAAAGGCTGAGCTTCGCGCGGCGCTCCGCGTCCGTTCGGTTCGCAGCTCCGTCCTGGCGATCCTTTAACCGAGTAAATTGCGAATCTCTCGTTGTTTTACCAACTACCGCATAAATTCGTATTAATTAAAGCGCGAAAGAGAGAGATCGTCGACGCGCCGCCAATATATTAATCAACCTTAACTAACGATATTTGGCAATGGCAAACTAATCACGTTGGCCAAACTTGGCAGCCATTATTCGGTTAATGGAACGGAATTCAAACACGGAAATTTAGTTAATCGATTAATTTTCATTTCATATTTTTACGAAGCTGGTCATTCGTAGTAAAAGCGTGAGAAATATTTTCTGCTTATTAACAGTTTTTATTTTTACGAAATATGTGTGATTTGTGCGATCATTCTTTTAGCATATAAATAATATAATTCTCTTTAGTTATAATCGTCATCAATATTAAGAATTTAAAAATTCTTATTTAAATTGCTAAATGAAATTATGAAATGTTGTTAAGCATAGTGAATTATATTTTTATCAAGGTTCGTCGTTTGGGTGTTAAATGTTTGAAACGACCTACTCATTGTTGTTCTAAATGAGTAAAATCTGCAGTAAAATTGCGTGCCATCATTCTAAATGAAAGTGGTGATAGCGCAACGCGTCCGCGAAGCTTCCTTTGTCTGCCGCTGTTGATTGCCAAAATTTCGTTGAAGATTATTGAAAATTGTATTATCAGGCGCTGACGTTGACACTTCGGAAATAAATATTGAATCGTGATAACGACAGCTGATCGAGAAATATGATTGTGCATATTTGCAGCGTGACAAGGAATGCAGTCTCGACGCAATAAAGAGCGACTTTCTCACGTCGAATGAATGCAATTATTTTCTTGAATGCAGGTTTCGGATATAAGTAGCGTCCTAAGATAAAAGCACCAATTATGAAACACTGCTGAATGGTGACCTCTTCTTGAAACAGTAGCTCAAATAATACAATAAAAAAAATAGATAGAGCGCATAAAAGTCGATGTAAAGATTCTGTTCATATCTTTGATCTTTGTTCTTTACAAATATATACATATCATACAAATATTATTATTTAACATTGAGTTATTGGAAAAAATGTATTGTGCATTTTTTACCATACTCGAAATTTTTACTGTATTTTACTGTACTGTGTGTATCATCTCTAATGCAAGTATTGGTCCATCAAGAGAAAATCCAGGTGGCATAAAACGTCAAATCTTCGCTTCTAGAATTTATTCGTCCGGAAAATGTAGGATTTCTCGTATTAGACAATTTTGGACGATAGTGTATGCTGAATTCAATGTTGCAACGTCCTATCAACAGTTCTGTTCAAACGTAACTAATACAAATTAGCCGATCCATATATATCTGGCATGAATTAATCAATCGAGACATAACGTGATTGCTGCAAACTAATTTACTCGGACCTGACTTGATTTAGTTAACTTACCCGTGATACAACCCAGGCCCAACTAATGGAAGCTAGAAGTAATATGGACCTGTCACGATTGACGTCAACTAACTTGTGTCTAATGAATGGTACGACCAGTTTTACTTCGAGAGAATTTCCGAGTGTATTCATTGATTAACCTTCTGTTACAAAATAGATACAAAAATGTAGATATAAATACAGGTATAAAAATCAGAAGTGTATAAATATAATATAAAGAGTAGAATTGATGACTCCCTCCCCTTTTCGTCTTTACAATTTTTTTATAAATTTACATATACGTCCAATGTATAAAATAGAAATAGTACAATAAATTATATTTATTGCATTTACATTTGCATGCAGGAAGAACTGCATTTTACAATAGAAGTAGGATAAATACGAGTTGTATTACATTTAAATTTTATACATTTGACATACGTGTAAATTTCTACAAAATTCCAGCGAAGAGAAAGGAGAGCAGGCATTAATGCTATTTTTGCAGTACTTCCCCGCGTTCGTTGTAGCGTATACCCTACTGTAAATAAATAATTCGAAAGCCCGCATCGAAACCAGGTATCGTCTCGACTCTGTTCTTTCCATTGGTACAATCCAGCGATCGATCAGCGGCGGCGAGATCGTTTTGTACGGCGACGTTAACTTTTAATTTCCTCCGCGGATCGCGGGCCCGATCGTATCTGAATTCGGTCGGGGCAAAGTGGCTCCCGAAGAGCCAATTTTCGTTATCTCCTGCTCGCCGCGACGCCGAGATCCCCGAACAAGTCTTGTGCCGCCGCCGCCGCTGGCCCGTTTCCGCTCCGCGCCGCAATTCGGCTGCTTGGCTTTCCAATTTGCGAGCCGGCACCGATACAAGAAATCTCCATGCAAAATCCCCGCGGGCGCGCTTCGAAAATTGCTGTAGACGCGAACGAGCGGGAAACGACAACGACGCCGTCGCTTTTGCCGTCGCCGTCGCGCCGACGACGCATTACCGCGTCCTATCGGCGATCCTAAACGCGGCCACGCTCGGCTCTCTGCTGTTTTACCGGTTTTTCGCTCGCCTCGTCTTCTTTCCCTCGGCGCGAACGCGTAAACTCGCGAGATGCAAGCGTTGAATAAAATTATCAGCTCGGACGAAGCTTTGGATTAGGGTGTTCCATAAGTTCCTTCTTCTTTTACGGGAAATCAATAGTCGATGTTTCTTGAAGGATAAGGACTGACAGACTTTTTTTGGGGGTGATCTTCCCCTGTGAATTACTTCTAAAAATCACAGGGAGTGAAAGTCTTTAGAGAACGCTGTTCACCCCACGGTTTATTACTTAACACTTTACCGACCGGCCGTCGATTAATCGACGTTTTGTTCTCAGCGCATACCGACCGGCCGTCGATTATTCGACTTTTCCTCCACAGCGCTTACCGACCGGTTGTCGATTAATCGACTTTCGATCTTTCTGTTAGATTTGGTTAGGTTAGACTGACAAGTAGCAAGCAGCAAGCATTTTTTTCTATTAAAGTAAAAGATTTTATTAAATTTGGTTACCCTACAATAACACGAAGCGTAAAATTTTACCAGAGCTTAAGAAAAGCGCATATATTCCCGCGCGTCAATCTAGACCGAAACCGAGCCGGTGTCTCGGACGATCTGCGGCTGAATGGGCGGTGAAAAGGGCATAGTATGTTCGAACCGCTACCGGTCGGTAAAGTGTTAACTGTCTGAGGGATCTAGCATCTAACAGACGATATTTATTCCTTAAGGTTGATTTATTGTGTTATATATAAATCGTTCTGCTCTATTACCTTCTTCCATCTCTTAGGAAGTTTCATGGTGCCTTCTTTCCAAAACACTTCCGACGCGGGAAAAACTTATGCGACATCCTAATCAAATGAATTTCCAACGACAGATTCATGATCGAACAGTTCTTTAACCCTTTGGCTACGGCAGACTTTTGGTCGGCCGTAGTTTTTCGTTAGGCATGCATTTCTGAGGAGGTATATTAAAATATTCAAAATATTGAATTCTGTTACATTATACCAATATTACTTGAAGTGAACAATAATATTAAGCTTTTTTTACAATATATATAGCATAAATATTACACAATATATAATTAATCAAATTTAATAATAATAAACGGGGGCGAAATTTGATCTTGACGCCTATTGGCGCGTACAGTACCGGGAAGCCAATAGGCGCCAACAGTAGTCAAAGGGTTAATAACAATGAAACTACAAATTCTATGCGTTCATAGCAAAAATGAAACGATATATAAAACAGTGGAAAGATTGAAAGAAATGGAGGATGTTTTCGGTATACTAATTCTAACTTATCAAGTTTCACGCATTTTGCGACTGATGCAGCCAGTTTTTATTTTGCATTAAGATCAGCTGTTCGTTGATCATGGGAGATCGGTGACAGAGCCGGTGGCTCGTTGTTCCGGGCATACCAGATAGAAGATGTCGTTGCAGCCGCGCCAAGTGTACGTCACTGCGAGCATGGAATAAGATCGTAAAGTCTCGAGCGTAAACCGTAAATGGTACGTGCCACGGTGGAATGAAGTTCGCTGTTGAATCGAAAGGGGAAGACCCGTTCTCATGGTTGCGGGTTGGCTGTCCCGGAGTATGTTCGATAGGAAGCCGGAAAGGAATAGAACACGAGGCTCATTCGATCTCCTTGAAGCGCGTTTTAGTCAACTTCCGATGAGAATTACTTCCGGTAGAATCGCATTACCGCGATTAGTATTTATCGTATAATTTTGTTCGCAACATGCTGCATAACGCTTCGAGTTAATTAACGTTAGGGATAAAATTCATAACTCATTAATTGGTTGATTTTCGATATGGAAATGTGTGATTACTATTACTGTCGTAAGGAGAATCACAGAATGCGGTATACTGAATTATTAAATAAATACCTCGTTAGTAACTTTTACCATTGCAATTAATTCTTACTGATGAATAGATCGCCGATTTTTCTATAAAATTATAATCGTCTGCATCGATCGCGTAAAGTAGAAATTAAATGTGTAGCAAGTTCGTTCTTTCTTTAATTTCTGTAATATCTAACTAATATATTGACGTTTTTTTAGTGCTTTTAATCGTTTTACTATTTTAAATCGCAGAAAATTTTTCCATGAATGCGTAAAATCCGCAGCCAACTGATAACAAAGATTATCCTCCCTAAAATATTTAAAATGTATTTGAAAAAGATGAGAAAAGAAACAGAGAAACCAATCGAAACAAAAATTAATAGAATAAAATAAGATGAAAATATATACGTGTTACTCATGCACATAAATACTTCTCAAAAAGCAGATTGTGCGTTAAACGATAGATAAACAATTCCTGGCTTCGATAGGTGATAGGTCTCGATCTGATCTTCTTTCCTCTATCATGAAACAAGCGACGCGCCACGTTCGCGCACTGTTTGTTCGTTGAAACAAGCTATTCCTGCCTTACCTCGCTCGTACAACACGTTCATAAATTTCACTCTTACCGACTTAAAAGTCGATCTACCGATTTTTGTTCATAGTACGGCTCGCCGAGCGCCGTTATCCTCCCGCGCACGCTTATCGCTACGTTCCGAGGCATCGCCGCCGAAAATGCGGTCGAATATTCGAAACAGCAAACGATGTAAATTCTGTCGTCGCGAATGCCGGCAAGTGGGATTAATCCTGGGATTCGACGGGATCCTGGAATATGGCGACGTAAAATCGATGACGTGGTCATTAAATGAATCCACCCTCTGTGTAATCGGTGCCCCGATGAGCAACGACCCGGACAACTTTTACGCGCTGTTTGCCGGATCAAACGCATTTTCAAAAAAAAATAAAAAAAAATAAAACCAAACGAATTTGCTGGATTAGCCGGGATAAGTGGCGTGTAAATGATGTCCTGCTCGAATGGTCGGCGAGCGGGAGATTTGCGAGATCCCCCGATCATCGCTGAACATTTTCGTAGCGAAGCTTGCGGAGACTACAAATTTCGAAGAGGAAGGTTCGATTTGCGTGCGAATTTATTTTCATTGACTTCTAATGGAGCTACAAGTGAAACCATTTATTGGTTTTTATAAAAAAGTTTATTCGTATATTTTAATATTTAACTAACCGAATGGGGAGATCTTCCTGTTTTAAATGAACACATTTGATGACTGAATGGAGAAATTTGTACGGTGATCAACATCATCATTTCGTAATTTTATTAAGATTTCCACGAATGTTGAAGAAGTGATGTCGTATAGGCTTGTTCTGACATTTTCGCATAATTTAATAAAATATAATTTTGTGAAATTCTTTAGATTTTTGACGTAGCCGTGGAAGTGTTACAAAATATATATGCACTTTCAAATAGTATAGTATAAAATTAAATGAAACATTGATGCATTTCTTCAATATTACTTTTTAAGAATTACTTACATAAAGAATCAGTCAAACAAAGAGTTATTTCAAGATAAAAATCCTTCGAATAAATAGAATAATTAATGAAAAACAACGAGTCCCTCGAATAAGCTATTCGACCGTGGAAGCAATACCTTCGAATAATTATCTTGGATAAATATTTTTGCGTCACGAAGTGACAAATGTTGTTCTTCGCTGTTGGTGCAAGACGAGTCTAGTGTGATAGTCCTTGGATCCTCGGCGAACACAAGCGTACCGCACGCTAGCGAAAACAATCGCGCATTGTGGCTGCGTTCGGGAATCGTTGCGAAACGGTCAAGGCGATGAGACGAGAGCAATATTAACATTAACCCAGTGGAAGCGGCAGTAAATTTATTCCGAGGTTGTAGTCTACGTCAGCTCGGCGTCGCTAAAGGTTCCCCGGTCTAGAAGAATTCGCGTCTGCATTATGCCGGTCACGTTCGCCTGGTTTTCTTTCGGGTTTCCCCTTTGCCGATCGGCTCCCATATCCCCCTCCGAGTTCGGCGTCGTTGGGAAAGGGGTTGTCAAACGCTGCACTTCGCGTCTTCTTTTCGCGCGCGACGCGTTCCGTGTCCCCCGTTTACCAGATTACGTGGGAAAACAACCGATAGACGATAATGGGAACTAAAATCCGAACGACTCTTCGAGAACGACTACTTTCATCGTCGACGCACGTGAGCGGGAAATCCCGAACGGTTCCACGTTCGCGTTCATTCGCGTCGGCAATGGTCACGCATCTTCTTGACTTTACGCTTAGCCAGCGATAGAATTCTTTTACAGATTCGAGGAGAATTCGTGGAATAGCTTCTTCAGGATTCCTCGGGAAAATTTCGAGGAATGGGCGGCCTTTCAGTCTTCTGCAGCTTTTTAAAGGATCCGTCTATTCAACCTCTCCTCGCTAAATTTCGAAAAATATCAGCCGTCTTCAGCTAAATTTGAATAACAGGCAGTTCCATCAGTCTTTTTAGCTTATTTTCGATGAATATAGTCTATATTTAGTCTTCTGTTAAATTTCAACCATCAATTCGTTTAACTAACCTTTGCTAGCAGGCAGTGCCATAAGTATCGCACAGCAGGTAATTCGCCAATTTTCCTTTTTTTTTTACAAAAACTCTAAACTCAAATACGAATCTAAAACATATTAATGCCTTAACGCGTGTCTTACAATTAATAGACAATTTTTACTCCGCGCAAAGATCCGCAGCCAATAATTCAAATCGAAGCTCGACCGAGTCCTATAAAACGGCATTATTCTTTACTTTCTAACGTTAATGTTCGACGTCGGACAGCAGACACGTATAAAATTATGCAGAATATTTCGTTTCTCTGTTCACCTTCGTTACTTTAGCGGTGCGATAATATTTTATCAACGGACACGCGCGTTCCGCGGAAATTTCCAGCGCAGCAGGTAATTCATTCGAAATATTTTAAATGAACATTTCGATTACGATATTGTAGCTGCGCGCATACGATTATTTCGAACACGTACACGCGACTCCTGCGTCGAGTATACGAATCGAAACGTTTTATTCGTGAAATCTTTCGCACGGGATACCGATGACCGATGGTTCGCGTGTTATTTCAAACGTTTCCTCCGCGCGGTTAACTTATCTCGGTGCCCGAGCACTTTATCATCCGATAAAGAGATATTATTTTATCGCCTGGAGAAGCAAATCGAGCGGTCAGCCGGATAATCCTGTGTAAGGTTGCCCAACCGGCGTCGCGCAATTGCCAGAATTTCGTTGGTGCCGCGACAAACCCGGCGTGATTTTATTAGCCCGGGGGGTTGGGTAGGGTCGCAGCCGTTTAGCGCATCGACGACAACATTAACGAATCCCTCCGCCGCCGGGCACGCGACAGCTCATCGTCGCGCAATTTAACACCGCGATTAAGATGTTCGCGCGCGATGGCGCCGCGTGGCAAGAATCTCCCGCCGGGTTCTCCTCGCGGCACGCCGATTAATTAACCGTCGTCGTATATTTCGCGCCCGGCCACGGATTTCATTTGCCGCCGTTTCGTTATTGGGGGTCGCGGGGATCGCGCACGCGCGCGCGCGCGCGCCCGGCCCAGTTTATCGGGAACCAATTAACCATAATTGGACCCGTTAATAAAGGAGACGGATGCACGAAAGGGAACCGAAGTCCCCATTCGCCGATAACAATTACCGATTCTTTCCAACGATCCAATTTGATTTCGCGATTTCCCGTTCGTTCGTTAAACAACGACCGTTTTTTATTACCGCGTGTTCTCTTAATTTACACCGGCGAGGCCGGATTTCGAGAGACAGCCGGAAAGAATCAGATCCGCGCGCAACCAATCATTCGGCTCTTCCGAGGTAAACAATAACGAAATTGATTGTTATAATAATTGGAAATGGCTCGATTTTTACGCACCGCTGCTCTTTTATTAGTTTTTTTTTTTTTTAATCCAACCGATTCTCTTCCCAGGTTATTTTGCTTTTCATTGTGTGTAACTTGAAGCTACAGTTCCAAAAGAAAATTATACGCATTTTGTAAAATCTGATAAATGGAACATTTAAAAAGGCGGGGAAATTAAGAAATGCGACTTTCATTTCTTAGAATTTTTAAGAGGAGAATATTTTATCAAGTGTGGCTAACATCACCGTTCTCCAATAAAAGGGTCAATTAAAATCTGATAATTTTGACGCAATTCTCGTCGTGTGCAAAACTTTTGGGAATATTAAGCAATTATTTAAGTATTTAAGTGATTATTTAAGTATTTAAGTAATTATTTAAGTACTTAAGTAATTATTAAGTTAACATTAATCTGAGGTACACTAATTTAGCTTGAGTCAACTCTGACTCGGCTCCGCCTCCTGACTTTTAACACTTTGACTGCCGCGCCCATACGTGGACCACAAAATTATTTAAAAATTCATTTCCACGTTATTATCCTAGTTTCCTAATTCTATTAAACTTCTCAGGAGGTAAAAATGCGAAAAAAGATGCCGCCTAACTTTGTTTTGCAATTTTCATTTGCTTGAATAAAACACGCTAATTCTACGAAACTGTCGAGGCTTTTGGCGCGACTGTCACAGTATTAACCCTTTCCACTCGGAACCATTTTAACTGTAAATCTGAAATAATATTTCTGGTTCGTGGCATTTCTATTCTATTTAACAAAATAAATACAAAATTTATTCTCGTGACAGTTTTGCTACTTGATAATTTTTTAAATCGAAACCTTACTGTTACAAAAATTATTTTGCAACGTAATAGAATAATTTTAGCGGTGCCTCAGAGTCAGCACTCGAGTGCGAAGGGTCAACGACCGAGACGGTCCCGTACACGGAAAATTGAATGCAGGTCGAAGAAATTTCGGTTGCGTGGTAACCGTAGGATTACAATGGAGTCGATTTAATGTCCCTCCGAACTGGCTTATAAATCGTACGTGCACACATAATCTCGCGATCCCGTTCTCGCTGCATTTCATCGTCCAGAGCGCATCTGCTATTAATTCCGTATCGGACATTAAACGCCGAGCCCTTCTCCGAATAATTAACACGCGCGTTCGCGATAAACAAGGGAAAGTCCGGGGAAAACGGACAAATTGTAATCACGTTCTCGTCCGCGCCGTGTGGGAACACGGACACGTGCAAATTAAACAATAACGGCGTTGCCCGGCAAAAAGTACTCAAGTTCCCGTGCACGCATAATTTCCCCCTTTTGAAATCCTCCTAAACGAACGCGCGAGAGCGTAACATCTACCACGGTGTACACACGGTCCCCTTCTCCCGCGTCCCCTTGTACCTTTTAACACTAAACCCGGCGAGGTCTGAAAACGGCCAACGGAAATTGCCTCGTAAGAATTACTAAATTACGAATTTATTCAAGCTTCTCGCAATTTTAATAACGTCGTGTGCGAGAAATACAGTCGACGAGATCTAATAGAAGCAACTTTGAGACTTCGATAATTATGAAATAAATGTGAACCGAGTTGAAAATTAAAAAGACAACGATGTTATAAATGTGTGAAGAAATAGAACTTTCGGTTTATTTTAATACAGGTTATAGACATAAATCTGCGGAATATTTTTGAGATATTAATTTTCGAATTTGTTAGATATCAAGGGCATTGTTTCGGAAAACACAGTTTTGAGATGAACGTTCAAAATTTATTTATAGCAATACTGATCACTAGACCATGGATCTCTATGCAAAATACAAATGTTCTGCATCAATTGCGACAAGTATAAAAAAAGTTATTCCTTTCTTCGACAATTTTAATGAACTGAAAATAGCATTCGTAATTTCATTAAATCTCCTTACCATTTTGTCAATATTATTATTAATTTATTATTAATTTATAATTTAATAATAATATTAATTATTATATTTTAATAATATTAATATATTATTAATTTCTCCTTATCGATCTCCTTGCCATTTCAATGTGTGCATGCTCAATTTAACATAAATGCGTAAAATTCGCAGTCTATTCTGATAATCATGCTTCTATAATTTGATCAATTTCAATACGTTCACTTCGAGTAACGAAAACTCTGCACGTGAATTTCCGAAAACAGTATTCCCCAATAAAATGTAAAAAAAGAGATTATTTCACACTAGAATGGCCCTGTAAAAAGAAAGAACCGGCCGCGGCGGTACAATTTCGTTTCTTTTGAAATGCCAAAGCACAGGGCCGCGTTTCGCTTATTTTCTGTTTCGCCGCGTCTGTTTTACCTGGTTGCGCGCCGTGCCGCGGCGGAAAGCCGCTGGGAAAACACTGAGACACTGTTAATGAATATTTACACCATTATCGTGGTTCCTGTGTTTTCGCGGCGAAGAAAGCGGGTCCGTCGTTTCCGGGCCGAGTTTTTTGATTGTTCTGGCCGCCGCCGCCGCCGCCGCCGCTTTGCCGGGGATATATACCCTTGGAAAAACAGCGGCCGGCCCGCTCAAAGCTTTTCGCCGGCGAAGAATTTACAAGTTTTACGGGGCGCAAGCTTTCGTTAGCGTGAATTCTAAGCGATCGAAAGTCCCGCCGGGTCACCGGCCCCGCTCGCTTTTTCCAACCCCCTCCGCAGACTTGTTTGTGTTTCGTCCGGTTCTTCCGCGTTCTTTAATTCACGACTCCGCGGATTCCTCGAATTTTTACCTCCACAATGCAGCACGGCTCCACGAAATAAATCGCGGTCGTTTTTATCTCGCGTGGGGAACATCCCCGGATGTTCAATTTGTTTCGAAAAATTAACGATTAGAAGTTACAGTAGTCTACCTCCTGTTAACCCTTTGCACTCGATTGGCGACACTAAAGATTGCTGTATTATTTCCCGGAATGATGTGCATGCTATTGAAATTGGCATTCGAGAAATTGTCGAAAATAGAAGTCTTCTATAAGGTTAAATTCAATCTGGGTTCAATTTATAAGGTTAAATTTATAAAGTTAAATTTAATACAATTTCGATTTATAAGGTTAAATTTAATATAGATGCAATTTATAAGGTTATATTTATAAGGTTAAATTTATAAAGTTAAATTTATAAAGTTAAATTTATAAGGTTAAATTTATAAGGTTAAATTTATAAAATTAAATTTAATACAATTGAAATTTACAAAGTGAAACTTTTAAGGTTAAATTTTTAAGGTTAGATTTAACCCTTTGCACTCGAGTGGTGACTC
>NC_135782.1:9327472-9452032 GCF_028453695.1 Augochlora pura | reverse complement strand
ATTATTCTTGGCCCTTCTATATCGCGAGTACTAACGAAACAAACTAACAACAACTAGACTGCGGATTTTTACGTAAAATATTTCGTTTGGCCAGATTTGACGTAAAATCTTAAATTTCAACACGTTAGAGTCGAGTATTAATATATCTCTTCTCTCAATAGTTTTAATAATTTAAAAATCACATTTTATGTTCTCCTAGTCTTCTAACGTTCTTCATATTTTGTATTTCATCTTACTATATTTCCCATAACTGCATATAATCCACAACCTAATAACAGCGAATCTGACGTGATTTACAAATCGATTTATATTCGTGCTTTTTTGTTTAACCTTTTAGATACGGCAGGATTTTGCGCAAATAAAGTTTTTCGTAACTAAATTACGATTTTCTCTTAATATATATTTTTTCCGGACATCTATATATAGTACTAATAACATATATTCTTTTCTTAATATATTGTATATACACACTTTCACTTTAATTGTTTGCTTTAATAAATAATAAAACAATTGAGTAAAGCACGAGCCATTCGCGAAAGCCACTATAGTGGCGCGTAATATCTAAAAGGTTAAACTTCGCTTCGCCAAGAAAAATCATAGAAATATAATCAGAAAAATGAACGATACGACATTCTCGAATGTCGATTAGCATTCTAAATTTTCTTAGGACCTCCAACAAACCGTTAAGAAAAATTCAACGAACTCCGAGTACGCAGAACGCGTCAGTAAAACTAAGACGTCAGAGTTGAGTAGAAGAAATTCATTTTTACCCGTGACAAAAGTAATTAAGCCAGTCGTACACGAGCGACACAGAGCTGAGAAAGGCCGGGTTAAAGGAGAATTCACACTTGTCGTGGGAGGAGTTTCGTTCGCCGAGTTTCCGCGGCGAGCCACCACCAGGAAGCAGCGAGTCTTTTCGTTTTAATTTCGTGAGACAAAAGGCGGCGGTATGTAAGCGCGGGCTCGAGTTACCCTCTCGCGTTAATTCCGCTTAACTCGACTCGGTTTCTCGCCTTTTGCACGCACCTTACGTTACCTGCGTTACTTTAGGATGTAATATATATGCCCGGCTTGGCCAACCCGGCACCGAAGGAAGTATTAGGTTTAAAAGCGAATTCCTCGCCGCGTGAATTTATATCCCCGCCACGAAGAAATGAATATTTCCACCCGGTATGTACGTCGGGGAGCGGTCCCTCGCCTCGCCTTCGTTCGAGAGATCGGGATCGTCGCTGATTAATTCGGTCTCCTCGTTAAAAGAAGTCTCCGGTTGTGTACCGGAGAGAGGAAAAAAAAAAGACAGACGATTCGTCGCCGAATGATTTATCAAAGCCTGTTCGTGCCGTATTAATTAGGAAAATCGCTGCGGTAACGCGAATTTTCGAAACTATTCATCAAACCGAAGGAGAGAAGAGATCCACCGTTTCGATAACGACGGAGGAATTCATTTTCTATGGGATGATTTATTAGACGTTTTGCTAGCCGGATAATCGGAGAAACGTGATTAATCCGGCCTTCGGAATTAGTTGCCCGCTGCCGCCGCGGAAAAAGAAAACAGGGCCCCGGCGTTTCCCTGTAGTTTCGATGGGGAATTAATCTCGCGCGCCGGATGATTTATTAAACCGTCCGCCGCTGGGACGAATGCGAGAAAATGATTATGTTATTAAGATATTAGGAGATACTTCGGGCCGGGCGCGCGGGGCTTAAACGGGTCGACGGACTTCGCCGCGTCATCTCGCCCTTAATAACGCGCGCCTGCCAGTCTGCAGCCCCTTTTTAGGAGAATCTGCTATTTATGGCGACGAGGGCGAGGACCAAGCATTCCTGTCGGATACACCCGGTAATTTCATTCGCCGTTAAACCCCGTGGCTGCGTTGAATCGCTACGCGAAATTCTACGGGCTTGCCGAACCCCGAGCTCTCTCCTATAAACTTTTCATAACCCGGCCCCCGGATAATTGTTGACACGACGGAGCCTTCGCAGAAAATTTGATTGTGCCCCGATAGGAGCTAAAAGTACTTATTATGCAACGCTGTGCAGGTCGTGTGAGGTTATCATCGATTTTATTGCAAATGAAAGGTGCTATTGTTGAATATTTTTGGATTATTTTATTTTTTCATTAGCAGTTTGCGGATCTTTACCTAAACAAGGGTGGTTTGGAATTGTAAAGAGTGGAAGTCGAATAAAGGTGTACTTCTTTTAATAATTTCAATAAATTGAGGAATAGGCAAATTCTAACGTTTTCATTTTTTTAGTATTTAATGCAGTCGATTTTTGGATAAATGCATAGTTATTGTTTATTAGCAATATACGTATGTATAAGCAAGATACAGAGAAAGATTCTTAAATTTTCTTTTTGTCAAATTCTGTCGATGTTCACTGAAAGATGAAATCTTGTCCTTCATGAATTTTATATAGAAATAATTGCATTAGGGAAAATAAAAGACTGTCTTTGGAGGCAGTAAAATGTAACGTAATATTTACCATTTACTCGAATATATATTTTATATATTTATCGGAATGACAAAATCGGAATTATGCGTACAAATATTACGCGTGAGGTAGAAATCTACCCTTCGAACATTCTTGAGGGTTAATGGTGTAAAGAGAGAGCCATTATAGATTTTCTATTAAATTTCTGATATCAATGGAATCTTCGATTGAAAATAAGCAATATAACTTGACCAGATCTTTCCTACAAAAATTTCTTTTCGCAATAAATATTGTTAAGATTAAGTCAAGGTTCAGCTTTGAATGTTATTCGAACAAGATTGATGCAGCACTTGTTTATAAAAGATAGAATAGACGTAATTAAATTGTTTGTCTTTTGTATTTATAAACTCTATAAAATAGTTCCTGATAATTATGAAAAAAAGTTTAAATTCTGTATTTAATGTTGTACCTTACAGTGTCTATTGCAAATCGTTTGCACTATTACACATTGTCTGCTCTATTGCAAACTGTTTGCACCGCTAGAGTAGATAACTTATCTTTGCATAATTAATATGTCAAAAACAGTGTCGAAAGAATTACCGATAATCTTTTCACGAAAACAAGCATTCATCTTCTAATAACGGTACATTAAATGATTGAAAACGACGAAGAACCGGTCTCGGAAAAGCAATAAAAGCATACTTTGTCAGAATTAGAAGTTCATCCTCCGATATTTCATTACAGCTCACGCAGAACGGCATTGCCACTTTCACTCGAACGTTAATAGTGTCATAAATTTCTACTTGGATTTTAAGACCGGAAGAGGCCGTTTCAATTCTACAATACGCGCAACGCTTCTAACGTCAGCGGATTCTCGGATCTGTCACTGAATACGAACGTTTAATTTCGTAATTTTTGTCGTTTTAATTACCGATCGCCGCGGTAGTTGTTTTTCGCGGGGAAAATAATATACGCGACAGGGAAATCGTAATTCTCCGGGCGATACACCCGGGCTTTATTACCTCTCGAGCCTTAAGATCGCATAAATTCACGTACGCGCCGCGTTACTTGTTATAAAATATTCTTAGTGCACATTAAGAACGTGTAATGAATACACGGCGAGCTTTGAGCGGCTTTTAACTTGCTGCAAGCGGGGGAAACTTCTGCCGCACGATGTTGCGACGGCGGAGATTATAAGATCAAATATTCAACACGATACCGTAGATTGAAATGTTCGCTGCGAACTAAGCTCTCCGTTGCAAATTAAATGCGTTTGTGCTTCGATGGGGATTATCGCCGGCGCGCGAGATAAAAGACGAATGGGATCGATGATCTTTTTCGAGCGATCGCGAATGTCCTCTTAAAAACAAAACCTAATTTATCAATCCTGAAATTCTTAATCTACAGTATACTCGCATATACTCATATATAATATACCCATATTGTTGCTCAAAATCTGTTCCTTTCGCCCCGTGTTTGTTTCTAATAAATTTCTTTATATCCCAGCATTTTTATCCAAATCACCAATTTACCGCACGAATTTCTGTACAAATAAATTCTTATTCGAATCAAACCTTATTCGGATCAATTTTTATCTAGATATATTTTTATCCAGTTGAACATATATGTATATGACAATGCCGAATAAAATTTGACTAGTTAGTCTACCGTATTTCGAATAAAAATTACCCTTCTCTGGCACGATGTAAAGTGAGACGATAAAGAAAGCGCCGGAAAAAAAGAAGAATCACGCCTCGAGAATTTCGTACAAGGAGCTAAGAGTAATAACGAAAATTTAGCGAATATCGAGCGAGAGGGATGGCGGGGCGGGAGAAAGTAATTATTTTCAAGGCCGTTGCGTCCCAAAATTACGAGCGTTCGCCGCGAAATCCGCTGCTATCTTTACCCGCGGTCGGGCGCCCGCGTTCCGACAAAGGCCAACGAATATAGCCGTCGGTTCGGAGACGCGATGTTAATTCGAAACACGAACGGAACGGACCCGGTCCGACGGAGTTTCCCGAGCCAAGATTCCGGGATCACCGGTGTTGGTCTTTAACGCCGCGTCCACGTAACACACATGGAAACCCCGTCGCCCCCCTGGCCCCCCTCTCGGGCTTCCGAGAATTCTGCCGGCGGGATTACGAGCGGTCCTCTCCGTCGTGCCCAAATTAATCTCGGGCTTATGGAAATTGGAAATGTTTGATGCCCGCATATTATCTGTAATTATCGGTAAGGTAATAATCAAATTTTCGTCGTCGGCGCACTCCGGCACGGCGTCCTTTGACCTTTTTTTTTGCGCCGGCGGAGACTGGCTGAATCAATTTTAATAGAAATTTGTGGAAGTCGGGGCTTGCGCATATTTTATCCGAATAAAGAATGCAATTTTATTCGTAGAATTTTTTTTGTTCGAATAAAATTTTATTCGTAGAATTTATTCGATACATCGGCCGAATAAAAATCTATTCGAAAATTACTTGTTACGCGGATTCTTTAGCTTCTCGTTGCACTCTTAGTCTGCTAAATATAAAAAAGAAGTATGGTAGTAATATCTGAAACTAAACAAAGCAAATTCGAAGCGTTTTAGCATATGGTCCAAGTTTTAATGACGATGTAAAATGACCTGTCTCAAAGTGCTCTAAGAACTCTAGAAACAACAAAGGAACCTCGCCTTTCACTTCCTCAGCGCGTGCGTGCGCGCGTGGTTCGCTTTCGGTAGGTCCGCTGCTAAACGAAATCAGAAAGAACAATACACATTTAGGGTACGCGTGTACCAAGTACCGGGAAACCGGCTAGAAAAAAAAAAGAGAAAAAAGAAGATTCCGTAATGAAGAGTCGCCGGGAGCCATAAATCCCGATGGCTCCACTGGCAGCCCGTGTGACTGACCACGAACGGCTTATTTCGGGCTCGCGTATCTTCGCGCAGTACGCGTGCCGCTGGTATATTTTCACAGTCGGTTGGAAATAGTCGGCCAGTGGTCTAATATTATAATAGCGATGACTGCCACCGCGTGAAGGCGAGCAACGGCGAGCCGTGCGGGCACGGCAGTCGAGTCGCGGGCGAAACGGCTGCCAGTTTCGAGCGTGTGACGCTCGGCGGGAACGAGAACGCGACCGGATAACGTTACTTCTTGCTCGTCGTCGCACGACTGTCGCAGTTTCGCGATTTCCAGTCGCCGAGGAAGGCCGATTCTCTTCCTCGTCCGAGCGGAAGTCGATTTCCCGCTCCGCTGCCGCGGCGGGTCGCTCGTAAATCACCTGTGACCGGTACCTGTGCGGCCACGTAACGACACGTGATTTTCGGATCCGCGGATGACCCTCGTCGGAATCGATCTTCTTAATCGGTATCTCGTGGCTACGAAAATTAACTTGACTCTAAAACCACCCTTCGCGATCCGGAGTAACTACTCGGTCATTAATAATTAAATGTCGCGTGTCCTTAGAATTGCAATTTAATTTTTAAACTATCAGAGATCACCTGTGACCTGTAGCTGCGATTACCTGTGGCCACGTGACGATGCGTGATCTTAATCCGTGGATTGTCGGAATCGATCTTCTTAACCGATATTTCGTGACACTTCGAAAATTAAGTTAACCCTAAAACCACCCTTCGCGATCTAGAATAACGCTCGCTAATAATTAAAAATCGCGTGTTCTTAGAATTGCGATTTAATTATTAAATTACCAGGGATCACCTGTGGCATGTGGCTGCGATTACCTGTAACCATGTGACGATAATTGATTCGTAATCCGTCGATGTAAACCTCTTTGATCGATATCGTGGCTTTCAATATTAACTAAACCTTAAAACCACCCTTAAGATTACGGTTTAACTATCAAATTTCCGATACGAATTTCCTTAATATCGGATAATATTAACCTTCTTAAAACCACCCTTTGTGATCCAGGGCAACTAATATTAGGTCGATAATAACAATTTAAAATCACGTGTACTCAGGATTACAATATATACAGGATTTACACCTGCATCTGCAATTAACTATAATCACATGACGACACGTGGTTTCAAAAATTAACTAATCCTGAGAAATAAACGTACCACGTCGGTCAAAAATTGTTTGCACTTTCGAAACCTTTCTCTCATTAAATAATTAAATAAATTTCTTCAAAGTCAAGCGAGCACTGCAACAAGAATTTCGGAAGATTCAAATAAATTCCACATCGTCACCTAATACACCTAATAATATAATATAAATACACCGTTAATTAATAATTAATAATAATATAATATAAATTCCACCTAATACATTGCGCGCTAGTTACGTTTAGCGTTCGGTCATTAAAGATTAAACGTATCCCCGGTGTTTTCTTCCGATTCACGATGTAACGATCACATTGTTCCGTGTAAATGACGGGCGTAAATATCGAAATGCCGGAAAATAACGTCGAAATATCCCGCATAAATTCGCGTCTTCGGTCGTTAAACGTTAGGATTTTTCGTATCCGCGCGGCCATCCGTTTCTTCGCGCGACGCTGCCGCACGGATTTATGCAAATGTCCGCCGCGTATTAATCTCCTCGCTCGGTACGCGAATTTTCTGCCGTATTACGCAACGCTCCGATACCGATTATACACTTGATAATACGTTCCCGGTTCGCGTGATAAATAATCCGCGTGATTTACGTATCGTCGTTTCCTCGTCCCCTCCTCTCCTGCTGCTGCTGCGAGCGGAAAAAAGCCCGCGGCGCGCTGTAAATTTTCACGCGGTGCCGCGACGTAAATGTGTAACCGCGGCGAACCGCCGACGATACGTAACGCCGAACAGAATTTTTCCTACCTCCTCTTTCGCTTTTTCTTTTTTCTTCCTTCGCACGGCAAGGATGCGTTAACGCGCCGGAAATAATGACGGCGGAACGTCAATAAACGCCGGCACCGATATACATATATACATATATATATTCGACGGACGGAAGCGCACGTGGTAGACCCAGTGAATGTGAACGAAAGTTGAAATTATATGAGTGAATCGCGCTGCACTGTCGGCCGGGCGCCACCATTAATGTCGTTATCGGCGTTTTAAAATGTTGTTAGCACCGTCGGAACGGCACGTACGATGACAGCCAGAATGCTGAACGGACCGCATAAAATGGTAAATCGCTGTTCACGTTGAATACGGGCATCGATCTTGCGATCGCCGAACCTGGCTCGTCTGGCTCGCATGGGTTGCTTGCGAAATTGATCCTTAGGAGCTTTATTTGCGACGGAAATAGTCGACGATCTTTCCTATTTTTCCTATTTTCTTCCAAATATAGGTTTCTTTATTTCTTAATAGTATGTGCTCTTGTCTACTTTGTAGCAATCGCGTTGTATATATATATATATATATGTATAATATTAACCCTTTACATGACCATAAGGTAGCTAAAAGTAAACATTACTATGTAACTGTTTATTTTAATTTATCTAATAATTTTAACTATATAATTTAACTAATAATTTTATTTATATAGTAAATAAAAATCATAAGAAAGAAAAAATCACACATTACAATGTTTGAGAATTTTATGGAAAATATTTTTGCCCAACGGACTGCAAAATTTCTTTGCATCATAGAATATTAATACTTTACTATTACGGTTTATTAATATACTTTATTGTGTTGAAGCTTATAAACCAATTACAATCTTTAATCCTTTGCCCTCGAATGTGCAAAGCTTAACTGTAATTCTAAAATAATTTTTCTGACATATATCATCCCAATTTTATATTACAAAATGTATTTTATTCATACGAAATTGAATCTTGTAACTCATGCAGCAACAGTTATACTTTCAATAATTTTTGAAATCTAATCTTTCATAATATAAAAATTATTTTGGAACGTTCGGTAACAATTTTAGTGGTGCCTCAGAGTCACCATTCGAGTGCAAAGGGTTAATATGTTCTTATTACATGTTTTTTTTCTAATACAGTGCTGTTATAAAATACGTAAACGTATGAGTGATTGGTTTCAATAATCCATGTACGTAGTCCATATACTTAAATCTTTAATAAATATGATACTGATATAATGAATACCATACATATTTAACCTTCTTCTAGAATAATTTTTTATCTTTTCACTTAACCATAAAACAATAATACAATTAAAACTTGATTAACCAGAAGTTTTCTTTAAATACTAATTTTAAAAGGAAACCTTCCATTAACTCCATTTAATTTCATCTAATTACGCAAAAAGTGTTACAAATAACCATGAAAACGATTATCAGAAAATATGCGACAAATAATATTTGCCAACACGAGTTCCTTGGATTTCGCAAACTCGCGCCGGAAATCCACAAAGATCCGCAATCCGCCGATGAATCAGTCGCGGCGAGATAACCCTTGCGACGAAACCACGCTTCATAAAAACTGGTTAAAAACCGTCGCCGTCCATAACGAAGCCTATGGTTATTGCCCAGCGACTATAACGAATCCGCGGCATTCAATTTTCAATAAATAACGCGGAAGATCGTTCGATTATCGTAACTGCGGCGTCGCGTTTCACCGCGAATCCGGCACGCGATAACGCGTCACTTTCTAATTACTATTTGTCATTTCCCGGCGGGGCCCGTTCGTTTCTCCGGCGTCCATCGGCGGGGCGCACGCACCCGGGGGAGGGGTGGCCGTGCCATTGTTAGAACAAAATCGAAATCGGTTCTTCGTGGGCCGAGCGTCGATTAATTAACGATTCCATTCAGGGACTCGGCGCGAGGCGGTCGCTAAGCGTCGATTAACCGACCGGTAGTTCCCCGCCATAATTGCATCGTAATGTCAACGTTGCACCTAGGACCGGAGAGAGCTG
This sequence comes from Augochlora pura, assembly GCF_028453695.1. Taxonomy (NCBI): domain Eukaryota; kingdom Metazoa; phylum Arthropoda; class Insecta; order Hymenoptera; family Halictidae; genus Augochlora; species Augochlora pura. Next base: position 9,442,797 of record NC_135782.1, on the reverse strand, counting down.
TTGCCGGAGTAACAGGGTCCGCCGGCAACGACCCTCGCAGCGTTCCATCTGTCCCTGGTACGCTCCATAGAATGGTAATTCGGGACGATTAATTCGCGATTCCGCAGGCAATATGTGCTGATGCGGCCGCGTGCATCAAATCTGTCGTAGGGCTCGTGATTGCGCGGGCCGGGCCAGCGCGACACCATGCGGCGCGAGAAATGCGTTTTCGGATGCGAGATGCGTTCACGGTGCGCCTTCGGCGTTCCTCGCCTGCACCGACCCGTTTTGCTCCGCTGTTCGCGGACCAGAAACGGCCGTGTCGTCCGCGAATTATAGAAAATCTTGTCTACATGATTTCTTTGCAATTTGTTCTATTTCAATTCCCTTCGTTGCGTTCTAGTTATTTTTTTAGAATATTTGTATTAACGTATTTTAACATCGTTTTAAGCTATTTTATACTTACTTTATTCTAGTCGACGTCGTTTTATTTCTTTTTATTCTATTTTATCTTAACCCTTTGCACTCGACTGTCCCCTCTCAGGGGACATCGTAATTCTAGTATATGACTAAACATTAAAGTTTATTAGCGATTTGCAGCGATTTCTCGATGTCTACAAATTCATATAAATCGAATATTATTATAATAATACTATATATACATATACATATTTACATATATAATGTATACTATATAATAATATAAATGTTCATTGGTGAGGTGTGGTAGGTGAGGGCATGTAGGTGACATTCGTGATGGCGCGGGGTGCAAAGGGTTAAAATACCATTTAATTTTAATCCCAAACAAAAGGTATTACTGCAGTAATTCCAACTTATCTGTTAAAAAATAATTATCCAGATTGATGTAACAATTTTATAGGAAAAGATTGTCGGGAAATTTATCTCGACATCGTTTTATGTTATTTTACACTTACTTTATTCTAGTCGATGTTATTTTATTTCTTTTTATTCGGTTTTATCTTAAGCTACCATTTAATTTTAACCCTAAACAAAAGGAATTAATGCTCTAATTCCAACTTGTTTATTAAAAAATAATTATCCGGATTGACGACACAATTTCATAGGAAAAGATCACCAATAGAAAATATATCTAAAATACAGTCATCGTTTAAGAAATATTTAAAAAGGTAATTGATCGGAAAAAGTCAATTTACGTTTTGGTGTTACCGATAATTATTATAAATTTCGGAAATAGTTTATGGTTATCCGATAGCCATTATAAATGATAGAAATAGTTTTTGATAGCAAATAATAACGATCGATCACGAGAACGTTAATTCGTTCCGGACAAGCATTATAATTGATGAAGACAGTTTTTGGGTTATGAATTACCATTACGGATAGACGGAATTATAATATTCGTTATGAATAACCATTATAAACGATCAGAATTTCATTTTGGTTATCGATAATTGATATCGGTATTTGCAAACCGCGTTGCCCGATAAGTTTAATATACGCGCATCTCCATTTATAATGAGGTTTCTAATGAGAGAAAACTTTTAATTATTTTAAACGACGATGAGGCATATTAATTTGATGTTATAAACGCTTCTGAAACGAGATATCAAGAATCGAACGCAACCAGAACACATTCATAATGATTGTTCATAGCCAAAAAATTGTATCGTTAATTATAATGATCACCCATAACGAATTAACATTCTCTTTATTGATAAATATTATTTCTAATTATTATATATCTATAATATATCTATTATTACAGACGGCAATTCTCGTCAACTATAACAGAAACGATTTGTCATTCGTAACGATCATTTGTAACTAAAAAATATTTCTACCTTTACTATGATTACTAATAATCAAAATCATTTCAAACACAATTTAAGTATTATAATTTAATTTTTCCTCATGTCGGTTGCAACAGTATTATTTCTCTATATCTGCATGTATGTATTACGTCTCTATGTATTACGATCTCCGGGTCCCATATTCTGGATCGATGGTTCGACGCCACCCCCGTTTGAATCATTCACGGTTTCTTCGAACCGATTGTACTCCGACCTGTCTTTGATGTCCGATGGAACTCGCGTGTCACCCGTGCGCACGGTTTCTCGGATTTCCACGTACACCATATAGGGGACGAAATGATAGTTCATTCAATAGTATTCTCTATTTCTGAATAACTCCTCTGCAGAAACTACTTTGATGCACACTTTCCACTTTTTCTTTCTTTAAATTTAATTGAAGGAACAGTTGTCCTCTTATGTCGATTAGACGATCTATTTTATTTAGTAAAAGCAAATTAACCAATTAGCTGTTGCAATCTCTTTGAACAGTGTGTAATTATACTGTAAATGTTTGATTTTCTTTATAATCCAATTTTACGATACCTTTGTAAGATATATAAAATAATATAGATTAAAATGTATAATTCAATACACGTTAAATGTATTTGACGTGTACAATCGTCACGAAGAAATGGCAATATTTTGTTTTATTGCAAGTATAATTGCAAAATTGTAGGCGGTTAGAGATACTATCGATATTCGGTAATACAAAAGCTTTCTCCTATTTGTGTTCGCTATAAATGCGTAAATATCCGCGGAGCAGCAGTTAGAGCTTGAATTATTCAGTCGTACGTGGATCGATTCAGAATTTGTTGTGTCGCAGCGACAGTTTGCATCGAGAAACATGGTCGCAACCATGTAATGATCCACCAGGAACAGAAATAAAATTAGAACATTAAAAAAAAATTAAGGGAGACAATAAAATATATATATACGTATAGAAATTTGAAAGTATGCGGAGAAAACCGACTTTCTCTAATTAGGCAACGCAACAATTAAATCTGCCTCATTCATGAGATTTATATAATCCTCAAATCTGCTTAAACAATGTATAATAGCATACTGCTTAACAAAGCGGGAACTTTTTACCCTTGAAATCTGTTCCTTTGAAAATCGAGTCTAAAATCCAGGATTAAATTTTGTATATTAATTTCATTTTGTACGATGAATAATTTTTGTGAAATCTTTTTTGTAAACTTTGTTCTTTAATATAGCTGAACAAATGCATTTTTATATTATATTTTAATGACATTATTGTCCGAAAAATGAATGGATAACAACGAATCATAGTCAAGATAGCTTTAGTAAAAAGATGACAATAAATGAAAATCTACAGATCACACAGTTCACGAACTATTGAATCAGAATCGTCACATCAGACCTCAGAAAAGGCAATTAAATGAAAATAATAAATAAAGAACAATGTCAAGATGAAGCAAGAAAGTTAACCACGTTCCTCAGCATTGTCTGTGACAGCTCATCGCAACGAAACAACGAATCATAGTCAAGATAACGTTAGCAAAAAGATAACAATAAATGGAAAATTTATAGATCACACAATTCACGAACTATTGAATCAGAATTGTCACATCAGACCTCAGAAAAGGCAAATAAATGAAAGTAATGAATAAATAAAGAACAATGTCAAGATGAAGCAAGAAAGTTAACCACGTTCCTCAGCATTGTCTGTGACAGCTCATCACAACGAAACGACGAATCATAGTCAAGATAACGTTAGAAAAAAAGATAACAATAAATGAAAATCTACAAACATGATTCACGAACTGTCGACCATGAACAGCAACATCAAACTTCAAAAACAGTATTATCTCTGCTACGTAAAAGATGATTAACACTCGACGATCGATCTTAACGGAGAAACAAACTATTAGTGGAATTATGGCCGTAACGAAGTGCAACCTCGCCGGTTTCCGGACCGATGGGATTCGCTTTGTGACGGGACCACATTCGAGCATAATCGATTGTAACGTCATTATGGGATATCACCGTTCCCGTGATAATGACCATAACCCAGCGCCATCGATCCAACCTCCGCTACGACCCAGTGCCGCTCCTCTCTCTCTCTCTCTCTCTCTCTATCTTTCTCTCTCGAGCCTCTCCTCAAAATCAATTAACCAGTTAACTCCTTCGCTCTGTGGGGCGCCTAGTCCCTCATGTAATTAGGAACTGACCCATGCCGGATTAGCGGTGTAATCCGTGCTTTCTGTTGCGCCACATATTGCATTCTTAGCGTCGGCCTCCGAAATTCCTTTCATTCCGTTGCCCCCGCAGCCGTGATTAAATTCGCCGGGCCCGCTCCGCCCGTTTTATTTATTTTATTCCGACACGCGATAAAGCGACACTCGAACGGGGTGGTGCCCCTGGATTCACTGTCGGCCACGCGATTTAGTGTTCCGAGTTTATCCTTGGGCTCATTTGAACTTCGGCAAATCCTGTAATCTTGATTGGAGGGGTAATACCCTCACGCTCGTAAACTACTTGGCCAGGTAGATTTAGGGTTACGTATACTTCGACAAGTGTTTGGCTTCGCGTTAGCTCTCACTCTCGTTCAAAGCGTTGACCAATTACGATCGTTTCGCTGCGACGTCAATATCGTTAATAGCTGCGGTTTTAACGTCGATTGAAGTTCGCCGGATAATAATTGCCTGGGTGTTAGTATGCATTATGTCGTCGATCGATGGATTTCGTTTTCTCCTGTTGTGCGATCATTTCGTTGTTCGTCCTCTGATAAGGTGATTCATTCGTTGATCATGGAGTTTTTGGCTAAGATTACATTGTATGTCTTCATTTTTGATCATTTGATACTCGATTCTCAAAAAATTGACGCAATTAGACCGATTCATTTCCAAGTAACTGATGACGGTAGAATAATTATGTACCTTTCACACTTTTAGTGATATTCGAACTTAGCAAAGCATCTTCTTTGTATATTTCTATATTAGAAACGATATAAAATTGGAATATATAAATATAATTATTATTTTGATCTTTGCTAAAATATCAGTAAAAATGTAAACGTTACTTTAATTTTATAATTAGTCACAGCGTTATAGGTGGGTTTCTTTAGCTCAGACACCCTGCGTATTTAAAAACGAAGTTTATAAAATATCGCATTCGTATATTTCCATATCAGAAATAATAGAAAATATAAATATACAAAAATTTTTAAATTGGTATATTTCTATAGTAGATGAGCCTATTATTAAATATTTCTATATTAGATGAGCCTATTATTACATATTTCTATGTTAGTATATTATTCGTGTACAATGGTTCCGAAGCAATCATGCTCAATGAAAAAATTGTTTTGTTATTTCAGGTCAATGGCGACGATGACTGGGAGTACGAGGAAATTGTCCTCGAGAGGGGTGGTGCTGGCCTTGGGTTTAGTATCGCCGGGGGTACAGACAATCCCCATTTCGGCAACGACACCGCCATTTACATCACGAAACTCATACCTGGCGGTGCCGCGTCCGCGGACGGCCGTTTGCGTGTCAATGACACGATACTACAGGTGAACGAGGTGTCGGTTGTCGACGTACCGCACGCGGCAGCCGTCGACGCACTCAAACGAGCAGGAAACACTGTCAAACTAGTGAGTCTCTTCATAATTCCTTCATCGAAATAGTTACCGTTTTTTATCGAATTGTTGTATCAACTCGTTAATGCTAAACTTCTCGACGTTATTTTATTTATTTGTTAATCCTTTGCACTCGAAGCCTCTTTAACAAGTTCGTTGCCGACAATCGACCATTCAAATCTCCACATAGTTAAAGCAATTTAATTAATTGAAGCGAAACTAGAACATTCATATTTATTATAAGGAATGGCAATAGAACTCAAATTCACTTTGTTCACTTTGTTCAAATATATTGCAACAAAAATGAATTTTCAAGATTGGTCAGAAATTAGTGTCACCCATATTTGGGTGACGCGGCGCTGAACGTGTTAAGTGTAAATTGAAGATAGTTTATTTGACTAACACTATTCGCACTTTATGTCATTTAATACAGATATTATTATAATAGATAATATATGTATATTGTATATATAAATATTATAAATGTTATATATATAATATATCTATAAATAATATATTATAATAAAAATTCAGTCTTGTGACTCGTAAAACAGATGCACTTTTAACAGTTTTTAAAATAGAAAGGACTATAAGAATGTCACAATTATTTTGGAACGTGATAAATATCAATTTTCAGTGGTCACCATTCGAGTGTAAAGGGTTAATGCTTTGAAGCGGAGGTTTGATACAACAATTATATATTTGGATAGTGGAGGCTTGTTACATGTACATGTGTTGGATACTACTTGTTATTAATTTATCAATTCTTACGTTTGATTTATGAATTTTATGCGAAATGAAAATTATCTGAATTATTAGAGGATAAATATGTGTTTTTGATTATAATAACTTCTACAAAGATTACGTAATATAAAGATATTTTGAAATTCTATCGATATCTTTATACTGTTTTATATTTCAAGTGTTCATTTTTGTTATAAATGCATAAAATACGCAGGTTAATTAAATGTAGAAAAAAAGTCATATTTTTGACAATTTTGTTTTGTGTCTTAAAATATTATCTATAGATGGTAAAATGATAGAAATATAAGTGATAAATGATAAAAATAAAAATACAATCTTAACTTTAAATTTTGCTAAGTCTAAATCAACTTAGCTCTAAATTAACTTAACTTTAAATTATATTAACAATAGACCTAGTTGTAAAGAACATAGATGGTATTAAAAAGTAACTCTCAGTCCACTCAATTCTAGACGATGTTAAAACTGCACACAACCGCGAAGATATCTCTAATAAATTTTATATAAAATGTCTTTACGTAAAATATAAATTTTCCAAGACCATTTTAAGAATCAGAAATGAATTCAATCTTTCAACAATTCAGATAAATTCCAAATTTTCTAACAGCATCACAAAATTCTTCTAGTATCTCCATAATCTGATACATCTATTTAATATTATCATAGATCCATAAAATCCGCAGTCTATTTATATCATCGTGCAATTTCATAATAATATTCCTTGCATCGTCGCTTCCTTATACATTCGAAAAATTATGAAAAATTCCAAATTCTTTAAATTTTAAATTCTTTTTTATTACAATCAAAACAGTAATTCTCAATTCCAACTTCTACCAAATATACAAATAAACCAACAAATAAGAGCGTCCCGAATCAACGTTAGAATACCTTCGATTGAAAATAACGGACCCCACTCGACAGTTCGAACACGAATGCGAATAAGAACCGAATCGAGTTAAGGAACTATTGCCCTAAACGTCTTTTAAAATCAGTAAGCGGCGTCGCTAACGCGAGCAGCCTCCTCCCGGGAAATTAGATTAATCCACATCCCGGAAACAAACTACTACTTCGGAAACTACTCGCAACCCTAACGACTTACGACCGACGTGGCTTGAGTGATCGTCTCGCTGGGATTTCCCCGGCGATGTCAGAATCCACGTTATAGTTAATGAGTCTGAGAGTTGTCGCGTTTCCGAAATCGACGGCAGGAGTCCGCTCCGAAACGAAGTTCCGGAAGTTTAGTGATCGGGGGAGGTCGTGTCTTCTCCCTCGTTCCATTTTTTCCGATTCGATTTCGAGAGAGAATAAAAGAGTGAGAGAGAGAGAAAGTAAGAAAGTAGGAGAGAGAGTAAGAGAGTAGAAGAGAGAAAGAGAGTAGAAGAGGGAGAGAGAGAGAGAGAGAGTAGGAGAGAGAGAGAGTAAGGGAGTAGGAGAGAGAGAGAGTAAGAGAGTAGGAGAGAGAGAGAGTAAGAGGGTAGGAGAGAGAGAGAGAGAGAGAGAGAGAGAGTAAGAGGGTAGGAGAGAGAGAGAGAGAGAGAGTAAGAGGGTAGAAGAGAGAGAGAGAGACAATAAGGGGGTAGGAGAGAGAAAGATAGCCAGGTTCATTGAAATTGCATGATTCGGCGAGGCGAACAAACGACGGGAGATTCGAACCGTGTTTCCCGAACAATGAAACAGTCCCAGGTGGCGGGGCTACATCCCTTAGACATCCAATTATTATCCGGTAGCTCGACACAAGATAATCGCGTACGACGACAATGCTGGTTGTATATCTTGCGGAAAACCGAGATACCCGGCTCCCTCCGAGAAATAATGCCGGTGATTCGCGTTTCTTTGGCTGCCGCGATATCTCATCGCCTAAATCTTGATGCTGGAAATTAAACCGATATTTCAGTCGGTCATTGTTGCCGCCTAGTTTACACGCTCTGGACCGGGATTGCATAAATTAATTAGTCGCCGGATCAAAATCCACGAGATTAGCCGTCGCCGGGAATGGCGCAGCTTGCCGCTCCCTACGAAACGGGCACAAGTAGCTCATTTCATTTTTCTGCTCGTTAATTGAGAATCACGTTTGTTTGATGCGTCGAAACAATTTTTCATGCTGTTTGCCGGACGGCAAAAGGTGCCCACCTCATTCTTGTTACGAAGCATTTTCTGCTGTCTTGTAATCGTTTGTTGGGCGCGCTGTTAACAAGCTAAATTGACGCGTGTTTCGGTTAATTGTTATATTGTTTACAATGTGGTAGGTTAAAGTTAAAATTAGAGTACAGTATACAATACAATTATAAAGTATATGTCTAAAAGACCAAATCAGTTGAAATAAATAACCGATATTAGCCGTCGTGATATTTTTTGTAACGTCTACTAAACGTAGATAAACTAAATTAATTAAATTAAGACTATATGTATTTGTTGTATTTCTCATCAGTTACTCTTAATCTCATGAAATAACAGCTCAATAAACACAGGAATAAAAATATGTGTAATAGTAAGTGACAAAATTAGTTAAAATTAATAAACGTCCACAGTCGTTACAAAAATATCTGTTGCACGTTTAGTAAAATTACCTTAAAATTATTTTGCATAATAATCGAAGAAGTGGCCAGTATTTAATCTACCTAAAACGTAATTAAAGTTACAACGTCGTTTAAAAAGTATTTTTGGAAACTTTGGCAAAACCTTGTCCGAGCAGAACTCTCATCCGACTGAACGTTTTCCGACACGCGAAATTAGCGGGAAATGAGACCCGTATAAATTTTGTAGGGTCTTCACAGCATCAGCGTCAAGCGGTCGCCGCGAACTGAAAATATTACGTTCGTAAGGACGAGAGATTTTTTTGAAACCCGTGGACGCGTTATTAACCTTTTTCGAGTGACTTGAAAACAGGGCGGAATAAGCATAGACGAGTATGCCGGCTAGATATTATTTTGACGCGCGCCTTGTTGCAGTATTCTCGGAACATGGATTCATTATTTTCACGACATTGAAACAAAATTAATTTCGATTTAATCGAAGATTATTTCTATTCGTTGTATTTAGAAATTATTGTCAGGAACATATGATTTTTATGCAATTAAATAGTATTAGTAGACTGCGGAATTTATGTACTTAAGATAGTAACGAGTAATTGTAATTTAAAACAATAGAAAGTTTGAAAATATCAAAAAACGTCTATATATTATCTTCGATCTATTAAAATTACTAAATTATAATTATTAATGATATACAAGTGTATACTACAAGTTACCTTTATATTTTTGCAAGGCTAAAAATTTGTATTTCTATTCGTAATATTTTATTAAATAAAATTAATACGATATAATACTTATAGAAGCTATATAAAATTTTATTTAATATGTATTATATTTGATAATTTATCTAATAAAATGTTTACTTTATATAACAGTTAATACTTAATTTCAGAAACATGAACTATAAGTTCTGACAAAATTTAATAATCAGAAAGCACCTATCATCAATTTTCTATCGTGTCTCGTAAATGAAATATCAGAAAGTATTATAAATTATACTTGATTCCTTAGAAAAACGTCAGAGGACAAAATAATTTTTAATAATACATTTTAATGTGTTTTATCGATTGTGCGACGGATGTTGATCTAAAAATTGTTTATTCTTGAATTTTCAGTACGTACGACGACGAAGGCGTACCCAGCTGATCGAAATCGAACTAATTAAGGGTAACAAGGGCCTCGGTTTCAGTATCGCCGGTGGTATTGGCAATCAGCATATACCCGGTGACAATGGAATCTACGTGACGAAAATTATGGAGGGCGGCGCAGCTCAAGTGGACGGCCGCCTTGTCGTTGGAGACAAATTGGTGGCCGTCAGGAATGCTCTGGTGAGTTGTGGGTCAATTGCCCTCTTTTCAATTGAATTACTTTCGAACCTCAACATCTCAAACTTAATGTTGCTACCGACTCTGCCGGTCCCATCAATTTACTCTGCTGCCGACTTTTAAACTCGTGAATCCTTAACACGTCCAACGCCGAAGATTAACTTAGAAAAATTCGCACGAGATCAAAGTACCGTTTAATTAATTAAGTAAACTAGAGAGGTATAATTTATCGTAGGAGTTGATATTTTTATACTTTCGTTACTATACAATGAAAACGATTTTTCGAAAGCCGCCTCGAATTTCTGAAACGTTATCTTGCTTTCAGCTCAATTAGTCGCAAGCAGAATCTAGCATTATTCAGTAAAGTTTTATTTGGAAAATATATCGAACAAATTCGTCGAATAATATTTGATTCGAGAAATATTTACAACTTTTCGAAGTTTTTTTTTTAAATATATTAGATCCTTTGAAAATTTGCTTCGTTTCTCGAGAAAATTTCGTCCAGTAAGATAGTTAAACAAACACTTGATTTAGTACTTTACCATTAAAAATGCACAACTTCTACGAGCATAAGATGTCAAAAAAGTTTTATTTTTGTTTTCTGCAAACATTAAAAAAATCGTCTTTTATTTTCTCTTGAAGAAAACGAAACTTGCCGAACCACAGAATAGAATAGAATTAATTTATTCTAATTTTATTAATGAAAAAAAGTATGAAATTGCGCTTAAAACATGCGTTTCATTTTCCGCACGCACGTGTTCGGGAAGTCGAACGGTAAACGCGGTTGAAAAATCGAGATTTAGTTCATCCCTCTCGCATTTTTCCCGTGATTGATGATTCCGAAGTTCCCTCACGGAGGGTAAGAAAGCAGTCTGCTCTTGATTAGATGATTTCTCATGCAGACAAAGTGTGCTCGCTCCGGACAAGCAAGGGAATCATTTATCATTTAGAGAAAAAGCCGGCACATGTGTGCCCGCAATTCAGGTTGAAGCTGACCTGTTCCGGAACCCATAGGTCTCGCGGATAAAACTTCCACTAGGTTTGAATAAAACAACGGAGAAGGACAGCGCCTCGTTCAGAGTCTCTCTCTCGAGAGAGTGAAATATCAAATTCTCGGAATCGATAGAACCGGCTGTCGCGAAATAAGGCAGAAAACTCTGATGGATAGAGCGGTGGGACCGGTTACTGTGGGGTTGCCGCGCCTTTGCTTTGTTTTCGGGTATAATTGACTTCATATTTATCGAATAAATCATCTTACATTTTAATATGTCTTATTGGGTAAATATAAAGTTCTTTCGCTGGTATAATTAATTTTATATTTATCGCGTGACATACTAAATTTTTGTATTCAGAAATAAATGAAATAAAGCAACAAAAAAATTGTCATACATATCGAATAAGATATTAACATTTTTTATTCAAAAATAAATAAAATAAAGGAACGACGAAACGTTATATTTCTCGAACAAGACATTAAATTTGTACATTTTAAAATAAGCAAAATAATAAAATAAAAAATTACAACATGTCTTATTCGATAAATAGGAAGTTATCTAAGCCAAATGAAGCAAAGGCGCAACAATTGGCCAGCGTTGACCGGCTCCCTTAAATTCGAACGTTCGAAAACGCTCGGCAGATTCGCCGTGTATCTTTTCGACGTTGCGGCAGAGGTTTCGGTAAAAATTCTCCAACGAGCCGAAGACACACGAGCTCGGCAGAGGACCGGACGCGAAAAATAGATCAGAGGTGGCTTTTGATGGCGACGACGAGTAATTGATAGCTCTTCGCGAGCGACGGAGGCTCGCCGCTGTGGTTGCAGGTGCGAGAGCCCCCGTCGTTTCGCAGGTTCCCGCGATTTTTCGCTTCGACGCTGCCTCCCTTTTCTTCACCCGTACCCTCTCTCTTTCTCTCTCTCTCTCTCTCCCTACGAGGCACTGCACCGAAAAGGCTACGATTAAAGCGGCCACATCGGCCCGGTTGATTTATAACTACCGCGGGCGCAATTTGAGACGCGTGAAAATCATTACAGGGACGCTGCGACGTTCTCGTGGAGCGATCACTTCAAAGCTGGCCCACCGGTTTCGTTCCACGCGGTCTTCTTTGCCGCGTTGTTCCGCCTCAATTACACCCTAATTGAATTCGCGGCCCGTCCAGAAATATCCGCGACACTAAATGAACGCTTAATTAGCTCGCCGAGGATTCCTTTCGCCGCAAATAGACGGCGGATCTTTCCGTAAAATGAAAGTTGTCCGCGTTGACTACAAGCTTAACGCGTCAGTCAAATATGGATGACACTAATTTCTGATTAATTTTGATTAAATTCATTTTTATTGCAACATATTTGAACAAACTCAATTTGACTAGAATGTTTCGGATGCGAAAGAGTTCTAATACCACCCCCTATGATAAATATCAACTTTCTATGATATGTTAACTTTCTAGTTTCGCTTTAATTGATTAAATTGTTTATATTATGTGGATATTTTAATGTCCGATTATCAGCGCTGAACGTGTTAAAAACATTTCTTATTTTTCTTAATCGTTCGAATGAGTTAAACAGGACAAAATGGTAGCTTTAAATTCTCCAAATGTTAGCTTCGCTGTTTCAAATTTAATCTACTCGTTTCTTTTGTATTCTTTCTTAAAATTGTTTAAATTCAAACTGCTTCGTGCTGTTAAACAAATTTGCCTCCAAGTTTATTACAGCGCGTCTTCGTAGAGAAAAGACTCCACTTTACAATGGGGACCGTTGCTCGAATCTGCGAAATCCCGAATAATAAATAATATTTGTGGATCTTTAATCAAAATAAATATCTTTAGAGTTGATCATAAGAAATAAAAGTTAAATAAAAATACTAAAAATAGATTAGAAATAACGTAACAATAATGATTATCACCATTTACTTTCATTTCCAGACTTCGTCGACAGAAAATTCAAATTTCGTTTCGACTTAAGACAAAATAATTGATAGCCGTCTTCATAAAATTATTATAGTGCGAGGGTTAAGCGAGTTCTCCAGTAAAAACGGAACATTTCTTCGCAGATAGAAGTCCATTTATTTCAGAAAATGATCGCGTCGCAAAGAGGCTGGGCCACGTGCAAGTAAAGCCCGTATCTGGTAGAAATTCAATGGACCCGGAATAAATGCATTGATAGGGGACTCGTCATCGCGGCGGTATCAATCATGCTCAAGTTCGATATAAATTGCAGCAAGTTTTCGAGCATGTAATCGATAGCCTATTAAAAAATTGACGTAGCATGTAATAAATAGGTTCGCACCTGAGATGTTCGCAAAGTATCGAAGTTGCGTATCGACGTTTTCGCGGGGAACGATTTATTTAAAAGTTTTCGCTGCGACGACGCTGTAGAAGGCAGATCCCCGCGAGTCGATTTAACTTTCCGTGTGATTGCATGTCTGCATACACTTGAGAACAACGAACGGTGCAGGAAGTTCGTCAGTTGTTTATGACACCGGCCGGAAACTTCGACGATGTTCACTTTTTTTCAACGTGTCAGCCATCCTCGGATAATTACCATAGACGAGGCGACGAAGCCTAGCCTGACATTCTCTCTCCCCCCCTCCCCCCCTCTCTCTCTCTCTCTCTCTCTCTGGTTCTCTCTTTATCTCTCTCTCTCTCTTTCTCTCCGTCTTTCAAACTGTCATCTTTCCCGCTTGTTCAGCGAGCGAACGAGCGAACAGCAAAACGAAAAATCGAACAAGAGAACGAAAGAATTGGAATACCGACGGAAACAATGTCCCCGTTGTTTGCACAACTGCCGGGATATATGTGTATTCTCTTGTTTATCGATCGGGCCCGAACCCATTGTCAATTAAAATTCCATTTTTGCCGGGACCCCTTATTTTCTTTGCACATATTTGCCTCATTGTTTGAGACCGAAAACTATTTGACTGAACGCTCCAAAGCTGCGCGGCCTTTTCCTGTTTATTGCGAAAGTTTTATTAGTCGCGCATGTTGATCCATGATCGAGCCTTGATATCAATTTTGGATCACCTTGATTGCGACAGCTTTAAAAACTGAGATTCAGGGCGGCATTATCGACGTAAACAATCAATTGCTACCTCTTTTACAATTTTTCGTACAGTGACACCAATTTAATAACCATAGGTTATTAAATAATTATTAGCGATTTCTCGGACCGCCAGTAGCAATTAAGGATTAATTGAACAGTAGACTGGTTAGAGTTTAAACAGTCTACTATTGTAGATATATCCTGTTGTAGTTTACAGCAAAAACGGATGAACGAGATGAGTATCGAAGATGCAAAAAGGAATTGAAAAACTCTGTCGCATTATTTCCATTATATTAACATCGTTAGAGGAAGAAATACTTTTTTATCTAACTTCTCTTCTGTGTAATCGATGAGCAACGTTTTTATTTTCTGTGAAGATCCGCAGTCTAGTGATTAAGAAAACAGGAACAGTGGAGACATTAACAGCTTATGCAACTTTTATTTCTTGCTTGGATTTTGCGTTGAGAATTATTCTAATTTAGACCGTATTAACATATCGTTGACGGGAGTCGAGAATTCTCGTTTTGTTCTACGGATCGTAACATTTATATATTTATTACTATTTTTCTGAGTATTCAATACATAAAACTCTTGGAAATGTTAACGCGTTCGCGATTAGTAAATTTTTCCGTTTCCAATACTGAATACCGGCGAAAATAATAAAATTCTGAAGCTGGCATCGTTGAAGCAAAAATAAAAATGATAAAATTTGTTTTGCAATATCAATGTTGCAATTACGCGTTGTTTATAATAAAAAGATCGTTATAATTTGTATACTTGCTATACTTGTTTTAATAGAATTTAAAATAACGAGATTCGCGTCAGCGTCATTCAGGAATAGAATTTAAAATTACATGATCCACGTCAGCGTTTGCAAATACGTTAATAATATACATTAATTACAAAAGCACTTATCAGATTTTACTATACGTATATTGAAGGTGTTTTATATCTTCCAAACCCACTCCTCGTGTACGAAAGTTTTAATAGAAATGCCCCATCGTTAATGCTTCAACTCGACGATAAACGTCAGCGGCACAAGCTTCCATAAATTCAAGCACCAAAATCGCAAAGAATCAGAGTGCCGCGCAAAGATTATCACGCGATATTCTATTAAAAGAACCGGCAAAGATCTCGGCAGCAATTCTCAGAGAAAATGCTCGAACGACGGAGTTTTATGGAGACACACGAGTCTCTCAAGTTACCGCGGCAACAAAACGAGTAACGCGCGCAGCCGCCGAGTGCTTGTGCATAGTAATTTCAACTGATTGCAGTAGAATAACGTCTTTTTCTAGTTGTTTTTTTTTCTCCCCGCGACGGCCTAATGAACGTTTCATTTTCCCGTAAAAACAGCTCGCGCGAACGAACGAGATGCGTCATCTTGACGCCGGAATATGCTGTATACGGATGTTTACAGTAACGCGAGCGACGGACAAAGACGGATCAGCCCGCGAACTCTTGTAATATTTGTTTCGTAATCCATCTCGAAGTGTTCCATAAGGAGCGACGCCGTGGATGATTGATAGAGGAAATCGAACGGGAGAAATCAATTATCGCGACTCGGTAAATCTCGATCGATGAGACCCGCGCGCGCCGCAGCTTCCCTTTTTCTCTGACTCTCTTCCTCTCTCTCTGACTCTCTCTTTTTCTCTCTCTTTCTCTGTCGCTTTGATCCGTTTCCGTACGGTGAAAAATGGGAAAAAATGGGACCCCGGCTGAAAGGGTATACGTTAGAAAATTGAGACGAATGAACGACGTTAACGAACGAAGAGAAATGCTTCGTCTGAACGGAAAGGACTATGCTAACCTGTGTTTCGCTTTGAAAGCAGATTCGGTACGCGCTGTATAATTAGACGATGATGGCGTATGCCTTTTGTTTGAAACTTTAAATAAAATGATGTGGACGTGGTGTAATTTGATTCGAACGTGACACACATTTTCGTGTTTGAATTGTGTTTATTCTGTTGGATTCGGTAGGTTGAACCTAGTGGAAGTTGCTATTAAATATGTCTGTTGACTGAGGATTAATAGTAAATGATAAAAGTGAATTGTTATTAGACTAGTGATCTTTTGGTATATTAGAAATCGTCTAATTCTACTGCGTGAAATATATTCGCTCTTTTAGTAATTTCAATGAAGTGGAGAGGGAGTAGAAAAATAAAATAAAAATGTATTTCTTTTATTAATAATTTTAATGGAATAAACAGGAAATAGCAAGATTAAATGATGACGTATATCTTCGTTCAACACTAAACTTATCGTGCAATAGATGTGACAGATGGTCATTATCTTATGAAAGTAGTCATTACAACACTTGCCGTACTATACTTTATCCAATAATTTCTCATAGAACGTCTATGTAATTTTTATAATTGGAAAATGGGAAATCGGTCATTCGATCTTAGTAGCTTTAGTGTTAATAACAGCGTTTCATCTAGTCAATTTGATCACAACTGAATAAATACCGTAACTATAAGATTAAGACATACACCTACCTCTAATAAATTAATTTTATTATTAGCATAGAAATAATTAAAAAATCGATCGTGGAACTAACTAAGCAATAATTTCAAATTACAATTTGGAAGGGTATCTTTCGACTGCATTGACAAAGCATAGCGTTAAATAAAAATGTCAACAAACATTTGTCGATCTTGTGGGTAAAAGCGCTATTAAAACAGAGTAGTTCATTAATCATTCCAAAGACCATCAGCTTCCGCAGACCTCTCATAGAGAATGATCGACCAAATCGTGCACATCGATGAATATGATGGCTATAAAACAACGCGCGTCGTTCGCCATCGGCGTGTCGCGATAAATCCCGGAACGGTTCGTTTCCGTGTTCCGTGGTCGAACGATCGAACCAACAAACGGCCGGGCTCCGGGAAATCTGGAATGCGAAGTCCTCGGCCTCGCTGTTCCTTTTTCTTTCACGGGCCGGCAAAATAAGGATAAATAGAGGATTCCTTTAATTCCAGCAGGGCGACAAGAACCTCGAAAATGTGACGCACGAGGAAGCAGTGGCGACTCTGAAGGCGACCCAGGACCGCGTGGTTCTTCTGGTGGCGAAACCGGAAACCGGAATCGTGCCCCCGCCACCACCCCCGATGGCCTCGGACAATTCGCTCTCGCCGCAACCACGTAAGCTCGCCCGGCATTTCTATTCACATATATTATTCACGTCCATGTAGATACGTGTCCGTGCGCGCGCGCGCGGGGGCCGCCGCCGGGCACACGCGTGCCCGGAACTTTTTCGGGATCTTTTCTTCTCGAATTTTCATGACGCTGCCTTCCGGAACGATAAATATTTCACGCACCGCGAAAAACCGTCGGCGTTACTTTTGTCCGTGTCACCGGACGCGCAGGACATTCTTCCTCCGTCGCCGCGCCGCTATTCAAACCGGTGGTGACCCCCCCCCCCCCCTCCCCCCCCCCCCCCCCGTCCCACGTACCTTCCTCCTGCCCCGCCCTTTAACACTGCAAAAAAATGCTGCCCGCGGAGAATTGTCGCGAACGCGTCGTACATTTAATGTCCGCGCGACGCTGTTTCTCCGCGGAACCGCTGCGCTTGGACGGCGTTTTAGGGTGGAGGTGCCAATTACTGTGCCCTGTTAGCAGCTTTTAGAAGCTTTCTCTACTGAGAAACAACCTTGGCAATTTAATTGACATTTTTTTTTTTAAAGAGTTGAATGTAAATTTTACAGCGTCGTTATAAATTTTTACAAAAATCACAAATCTTCCACTATTAACACTTTATCTACCGGTCATCCGGTCGTCAAAATTTTCGTTTCTATTTTCATTTTATTTATATTATTAATCGCGATAGATATTTAATATTTAAAGATGTTGGAAATGGGTGGTTAAATACATTTAAACTAAGGTGTAGTTTTAAATAAAAGAAACTTTATTTTACGGTGCGTGAGGAAGCTCTTTTCTATGCAGATGCTTTTCCACGACTGACCGTGGCCTTTCCGGAACCCCGAAAAGAAAACTCGGATCCCCTCGTAATTCGAAACTGTTATGCTTGTGCCTCACATGGCCAAGCACTTATACGAGGTGTATATTTTCCTATCTTAATTTCCATCGCTTCTAAGAACATTGATTTGTTTTTGTCCATGCACAAATATCGTATTGTGGGTAATACGTAATATTTCAATAAAAGAGTTATTATAATAATATTCAAGCTTGTAGTACAATCCAACACGTTTATCTCAATAATAGATAAAAAATTACTATGGCAACCGATCGGGAGAAAAAGTCGATTTATAGGCTATCGGTCGATAGAGTGTTAAGAGAAAAAGAAATTCAATTACTTTGCCTCAATTACTGTGCTTTCCCTCTGAATACCTTTGCATGAATTTCACAGAAAAGAAGTATCAAAAGGTTGGTATAATTTGTACGATATTGTAAGAACCTTCGTCATCCACATGCTTATTTTTAACAGATTAATAATCGTATGAATTTAAATGAAACAATTTAATGTACAATAAATATAAAGCCAATTATGCTTGGAAATAAACAAAAGGTACAGTAATTACCCCTCGGTAAATGGTTGTACTATCCTATCGGTACGTGACGGAATTCTTTGTTCGAATTGCTCACTCTTTGTACCGACGCATAGAGGCGAATCTGTGAAAAGCTACGCACTAGCTTTTTAGCTTGGTTACTGCGAGCATTGTGGTTTTAGGGGTTTCTGAACCGCAGATCGAGGCGATAGTATTGTTTGTCCTGTGGCACGAGAACTATTCTCGTAAACTGATTCGTTGCATTCTTGCATTGTGCGCTGCTTCGTTCTTTCATTCTTGCTTTTATGTATTTTGGGGAGTTAATAACGACACTTGAAAATAGAACTGAAAAATAAAGCGGCGCTTTGTGAGGTTTTCAAAGCTTATTGTTAAACTAGAGACTTTAAATAAATAGAAAATTCATTCGTTATTCAATCATTTTAATAAACTGAAAATGATGTATTTAGATCTTTAAATTCTTTCAATATTCTCGCTATCTGAAATTTCACGCAATTATTTCATAAATTATTTTTACGTAATAAAAATTGTTTGCATTAATTTCACGATAGAAAGGTACATAAGCATTTCGCTTCTTTTCTTGAATAATGTTTTTCAGTTCGAAAAAACAGTATTTCCAATTTTGTCTAAATATTTTTACTGTTTTGTATTCGATCTACTCGCTTCTCCCACAAATGCAAACATCAAATACGTAATCTGGTAGTGAAATGTTTAAACATTGATGACAAGAGAACAGAATTTCGTCCCGACTTATAAACGAACAGCGTAACATTTATATTTAACAGGCCATTACCAGAAATGTTCATCGCAAATTCGGTCGACGCTAAAATTTAATGTCTTGACGGTAAAATCGAACACCGTGCCGCGAGCATTCCAAAAGCTAACGAAGAGACGTCCTCGTTACAACAATTTCGAAACAGTAATACCCAAAATCAAGTTGCCGTAGGACCACGGAGATTCGAATCGATCGATCGGTCTAAGTGCTGGAGAGAAAAAGGCGAGCATTCGTTCGTCGCTTAAGATGCAATAAAAAAGTCTCGCCGAGCCCGGCGATTCTTTCGTAATAATAAACGACCGGTAATTCTTTGACTCGGCTCGTCTCCCGCGGCGGATATAAACAGTGGTTTCTCATGGCCGCCGGTGAAAATGAATTTTTGATCTCCGCGCGACTTCTCCGCGGGTCCCCGGGCTTCCTGCTCGCTTCGACGATCGAGCGTAACTTATTCATCGCGGTCATAAAGTCGCGCTCGTAAACTCCTTCCGTGCTGGCAGAGGGCCGCGCCGTTTCCCTGGTAGATGCTCGTCGACGACCCGGAACGCTCTCTGGAACCGCGAAAACCGCGCGTGGCCTCGGTCTCGCCCGCGTTCGAATTGCGTTGTAAAGAGAGTCGATTCCCCGGGATCTAATTACGAGGACGGGGGCCGACGCCGCCGCCTTCGAAGTTATGCGACCTATTCAATTCCGCCGGAACTAATAATCTGCCTAATTTAGGCGTCGCTCGAAAAATTTCGGAACGCGCGAACGCCGCCGGTGATTTCCGCGGGGCGGCAGCCAATTCCGGGCCAAGGCTGTTCAAACAGAAAAGAGCTTCCCTCATTAGTAATTGAAAGTAATCGGTCCGAGCTAGCGCGAACTCCTCTCCTCGTGAAAGTTGACGATGTACTGTGGAAATAACGGCCTTGCCGGCGGCTATTTTATTCGAATGGTAAACGTCCGTACGATTATTTGACTGTTTTTTAAAAATAGAAACCTGGCAAATATCGCGAACGTATCGTGGAAGCGTTAGCGATATTTCGGATAAAGAAGCCGCGAAATTGTTCGTGTTTTATATAAAGGTATTGACGTGTGCTCTTTGTATTTGTATCAGATATTCAATCATCCATCGTTGCGTGAAAATTAGATTAGTGTTTTACAAGTAAAAGCAAGACTAAAATAATGTTTTATAACGAAAAGTCCATAAATACTTTGTTGAGAAATTGCGACAGAAATAAGAAATGTGAAAGATATGATAACCTTAACGTATAAGAGTATTTCTATTGGGTTGTTCGGAAAGTAATTTCGTTTTTCCCAAGAAAAGACTTAATTTTTTCACAGCCAACTTCACGCTTAAGCTGCATAATCATTATATATTTGGACAACTGATATAGTAAGTCTTGTTTGCTAAAAATTTTGTTCGATTCTTTGCAACAGTTTTTGTTTAGTAATCTATTGTGTTTCATTTCCACCAAGAAAAAAACGAAACGACTTTCCGAATGACCTAATATAACATTTAGTCTTATTATATAATATATAGTCTACTGATGCAGTACAAAAAACTATATTACATGACAGATTATTATTCTTACACCTAACGCCGTTACTAAAAAAAAGGATACAGCAAAGAAGATTTACCCAACCTAAAATGGAGTTAAAAATGAAGTTAAATCCATATTAAATTGTACTAATTAGAAAACAGTTGAAACAATTATCGTAATTATAGATTGTACCATGAAGTTCGAGAAGAAATGTTTAAGTAATCCTAAGGGAGCGTCACGATGCATAAAAATTTAATTAATAATCAAATTTAATTTTTTCGTAAGTCTCGGGATAATTGGCAGGATTATTGACGATTTTATGAACAAATAATAATATTGACGAGACCAAAGCCATTCGTCTTTTTTTTTTTACGAAATCGTGATTTTTGTCTGTAGGAAAACAAAATGGCTCTGTGTCGGCACTGGAGAACAACTCGACGCTGCCGTACTCGCAAGAATCACGTCACGCGTCTTCGCTGGCTCTCCACGGCGCGGCCACGCCACGAGCTGTTTCTCAGGAGGACGTATCACGGTGAGTTCTTTCGAAGTATGCTTTCTCCTCTTTGCAGCAAAAGCAGCGAACAGCAGCTGCTGCTGCTGCTCCCTCTTGTGCTCTTTCGAAGTCTCCGTGTCTCTTTTCGCTTTATTCCGAGCGCGCGCGAAACGGCCGCACCAGTGCACACCCGAAATGCTCGTTTTTTGGGACGAGATTCAACAACTTCCGATCTCCTTATGATAAAGATATCAAACAAAGAGGGTTTACTTTTTCATCGAAAGCAATTTCAGTAAGGCATTATTGTAAATATAGTCGTAATTAGGTATAAAGTTACGATATATTTGTAGAGAAATTACCGATTTATTGCGCGTTTTCAGAGAGTAGACGAAGCTTCAGGTGAGTTAGTCGAAAACGCGTTCACTCTTTAGTTTATATCAATATTTAAATAACTTTGAAGATCGCAACTTATTGCAAACGAAATTAGTATACACTTAAAATATACTGATTTTCGAATATCAAGGTATAAAAATCTGAGGATGTGTTGCGTCGATTTTTTGAGAACTTTATATAAATTACAGGGAAACCGAACAGCTACTAACTGATTACATGCTACACATTTCGTTAATTAATTTCAAAGCCTGCAATTTATAACAAACGGCGCTTATAGAATATCAAAATATACTGTCTTGTGAATAAGACAGCAAAAACTTCTTTTTTAAATCTTATCTGAAGAATGGTAAAACAAATAAAGCTTAATTGCTTAATTTCAGTGCAGTCACTGCGTAGTTCCATATAAGTATTATAAAATTTCGAAAGTTCTATTGCAATTAGACATACCTTGGCCATCATTTCACACTAAAGTTCATTTTATACAATAAACATTATCTTGTTCGTGGGACAGCGTGAACAAATTATATTATGAAATTCTCTGTACACTTTTTGGAACTTTCTATACACTTTCTGCAACTCTCTATACACTTTTTGGAACTTGCTATGCGTAAATATGATTACTTAGACGTCCCAGCATAGTCTAAGCGTGGCACCGAATCAATACGAAGCAGTGACTCCTTCGAGCACCCGGAAAATAAGACGCCAGAATGTCACGTACGCATCTTTTAGAACGAGTCACCCGAATATCGTGCGTGCGCCTCTTCTTCGACGGCAATTACACCCCTGTTTCTGCGCGCCCCTTTTTTTTCCATTTTCTGCGAACGTGCCGGACACGTCGCTAGACGACAGGTCGCTGCCAACTGAGATTCCTATAGAAAGTGCGCGATAAAGCGTCGAGAATGCTCAAAGAACATCGAGTGCCAGTCTCGCGTGACACACGATTCGAAAATGCAGATCGCTGACCCGCGACTTCGATTCGCAGAGAAACCTTTCATGGAAATATTGAATCGTTTTTATACACAAATAAACGAAACAAGAGAATCCTCAAGTTAAATATAATGTCTTAAATAATAATAATTAATAAAGTTTGTTTTCGATTGTAATTAAATTTATATTTATCGACTAAGGACGTAGCGAATTTTTGGATTCTTTTATTTTGCTTAATTTCAAGTCACAAAATTTAATATATATTATTGGACAATTATAAAGTTTCTTCCTCCAGCATAATTAACTTTATATTTTTATATCGAATAAGAGATGTTAAACTTTTGTATTCTTTCATTGTGTTTATTTTCGAGTAACAAAATTTATTATGTTTTATTCGATAAATATAAGGTTGGTTTCAGACTGCAATTAACTTCATATTTGTCCAATAGAAAATATTAAATATTTTCATTCAAGAAGAAGCAAAATAATGTGAAAGTTTAATAGTGTCATATTTGATAAATATAAAGCTAATGTACAAATTTAAACAAAGCAAAGGCACAGTAATTAGTCACCCTGGAATGACGGGCTCCACGACCCTAATGGAAGATTTGAATAGATTGCGAAGCGTTTCCCTTTTTTTTTGGTATAAAAGACGAATTTGTTTAAAGAACACTTGTGAATACAGCGGCACTTCTATAAATGGTTTTACGTCAAAGTGCCTCACCCGCGATTCAGAATTAGTTAAACACCATTTCTACAGAAATGAGAAAGTTTTGCGTTTGGATATAACAGTTGACCTCCTTTAGATTCTGTAAACAAATTTCCTAATATGCAGAAATCGCATGCTTGTTCCACTTGCGCGCGTGCAATTTGTACACAGTGGCTCGGAAAAGTGTTTGCACACGTGGATGAGATTTGTTCAATTTGTTTTTATTACAGTTTAACAGCGGTACCTAATTGAATTTCTTAGAAAACACGATGATCCAAAATTATTAACTACGTCCAATAAGTTTACGTGACAATTGAATCTTTAGCGTGTATGAAAACTTTCGCGTTCCATCGTGTGCCTACTATTTTTCGCATAATTACATAGTTTATATGTTCTAAAAATAGTTCGCTTAAGTCAAGCGATTTTATTTCAAATTGTTTTATTAGAGATAGTTTCGTTAGGACAACACTTTAACAATATATTCGGTAATGGAGATGCATTCATTGTTTTCTACGTAACACATAATCGTTGGTAGATGTGTTAATTCAATACTTAGCAACAACAATTTTCTGTTATATTATATTATATATTATGTTATATACAATATAACATCACATATTATAATTTTCTCTAATGCACTATGTGCTTTAAAATGAATATCCTCTTCTTAGCACTTCGGTTGTCATATCTGAAAATTAATTTTCGTACTAATTAATTATATGTTCCTAATTTCGCCAAGTTCTTCAAAACGTAACGATATTAAAACTTTAATTAATATTACACAATTTTACTTTTCAATTCTAATTTGGCTAAATAAAATACTTTAATTGTATGAAGTAATTGAGTTTGTCATTTGCCAACAAAATTATTAAAATTTCATTTGAACAAACTGCAAGCGTGAGAAATGATTCGAAAACCTACAAGATTGAATTCGGCCAATCTCTATTTAAGAATGATCGTCGTACAAGTAATTGTTTAACTAGCCGCTGATAACTGCATAACACGCCGACATACTGCGAAATAGGTACATAGGAATCAAAACTGTCCTTGAACCGAATTAAACCACTAATGTGCCATTCGATAGCTTATCAGGAACGGGCCAAAAACCGATAATCCGATTCCCCCTTCATAACTACACCCCCCCCCCCCCCCACCCGCCGATCAAGGCAGAGGGTTGAAACTCGGCAACGGAACGTTTTCTCTTGATAAGCTATCGAACGGAGCATCGGCGATTTAATTCGAATCAAAGACATTCCCTTCCTTTATCATACCACTTTATTATTCCAGCCTGAAGAATTTACGGTAATAAATACCATTGTTCCATGTTCTCATCCTTAAAGAAGCAATTTACGAAGTGAATGGTTTCTGTGCACATCGGTCTCGTGTTTTATTATCCTGTCAATTGAACGTCGAGATTGTCTGCAGTTTCGATGTTTAAAAGAATTATGCGGTTCATCGGTTCGATTGTACAGTCGCCGCGGAATGTATGTTGACACGTTTTGGAACTATGTATTTCTGATGAAAGGCCGAGTGTTTACATTGTTTTCCAGGCTCTGAACGTATGTATCACTTATTGTTTACTTATACTAGCTTACTGTTTAGTTTAGTTCAGGAAACTGTGAATAACAGACGTATAGTTTTAAGTTTTCATAAAAGGCTCACGCGGAAAGTAAGTTGACACGCAATTTTGAGCTTATTTTTTTATAATATATTTGTACAATAAGTGTTAATTAATGATTTATTTGTTGTTTTCTCAATGTTGAACAATATCCTACATATAATACCACTTTAAATTATAAACATTGCTTTATAGTGCCGAAAACTAGAGAACTCACACCTGCAGAAAGGTCACAAATATTTAACAGAAAAATAAGAGGAGATTCTTTAAGAAAAATTGCTGTTGATTTCAACATTTCTGCGGAAGGTGTAAGGAAAATAGTACATAGATTAGAACAGAATGAAACTGCAGAAAATGCACCAAAATCTGGACGTCCTCGGAAGACAACTCGTAAACAGGATCGGGTGATTGTACGAGAAGTGAAGAAAAACTCCTTCGTTTCGGCCAAACAGTTGAAATCTGATTTAAATCTACCGATTCAAGAAACACAAATTCGTGCACGCATAAAAGAAGCAGGATTCGCAGGACGAATATCAAGAAAACGACCATTCATATCTAAAATTAATGCTAAAAAACGTTTAGCGTTCGCAAAGCAGTTTAAAAATAAATCACCAGATTTTTGGAAGAAAGTTATATTCAGTGACGAGTCAAAATTTGAACTTCGATGTTGTAGTAGAAGGAAGTATGTGTGGAGAAAGCAAGGTGAATGCTTTAAATCAACAGCGATAACGCCTACAGTAAAGCACGGTGGGGGATCAGTATGCGTTTGGGGTTGTTTTTCGGCAAATGGTGTTGGCAATTTACACTTTATAGACGGGATATTAACAGGTGCAGGATATGTAAATATTTTGCAACAGAATTTACAAGATTCGATACTAAAAATGAACATTCAGGGTGATTATATCTTCCAACAAGATAACGATCCCAAACATAAATGTAAACTAGCGGTGAAATATTTCAATGAAAATGATATTCAATTGTTACCATGGCCTGCTCAAAGTCCCGATTTGAATTTAATTGAACATCTGTGGGATCATTTAGATCGAAATGTTTGTGAGAAATCTCGGAATAATAAATCAGTTTTTAAACAAGCATTACTGGCTGCTTGGAATAGTATTGATGAAAATGTTATAAATAAATTGTTTGAAAGTATGCCTAGAAGACTTGAAGAGGTCATAAGAAACAAAGGGTATCAAACTTCATATTAATCATTTGTTTTATTGTTAATTATACACTCAATTACGAACTTTCAATGCTGTCAACATACTTTCCGCAATCGATAAAAAAGTTATTTAATTTTTTCTGTCATTATTATAAACTTTATGTTCTCTTTGGTGCTACATATACTAGTTTGTATTATATTAAATAACATACCGCATATATATTTTCGATTATTTCCTAAATTATTGGTTTGAAATAGAAAATATGCATTTTTGAGACGTGTCAACATACATTCCGCGGCGACTGTAGGTCAAACGAGAAAAGGACTCTTCATTATGGGATTTTAAATTAACACTGTACTAACCGGTCATTCGGCATGACGTTAGTGGACATTCATGACTTTGGTATTAGACAAGATTTATTTCACCTGTTTTGTCTAATTTATTCATTGCGAAAGATATCTAATATTTAAAAAATTATATAATAATACCTCGATAATGGAAAGCAAGTTATTGGTAAAAGGTTTTTATATTTTAAATAATTGCGTAATTTGTCGGTTTTATTGTTGGAAAAAAATAGTGCTCTCCTCTAAGATACAATTGAAACTTTAAATTAAATATGAAGGAAAAAATTGCCTGTGCTTTTATAATTACGAAATCGTGTAATTTATCATTGTAGGAGATCCGACAACAATAATATTCTTCAAGATGCAATTGAAATTTTAAATTAAACATGAAAATACAGATTGTCTCTACAGTTGTAGATATTCTTCTTCAGCATATACATATACATATACATGTATAATTAAAACTTTAAATTGTATATGAAACGGTAAATTGTCTGCACTTTTGGTACTTTAAATGACCGTATAATTCATCGCTTTTATTCTAAACAGGATCCAATTAAAACTTTAAATTCGACATTAAGAAACAAATTGTCTGTTTCCGACATTAAAAAAGATCAGGCAAATCGTTATTTTCTTATTGCGAGTCAAACAATAGACCTCTCCCCTAAATACAGTCTAAACATTGAACTGCACGGTCTGATACATTTCTTGTAATTTTCGCGCTTGTAAATCAGTTTGAAACAATAATTGTTCGGCATCTTATCAACAGCTAAACATCGTGATCGAATAAAGCTCCAGCACTCGGGGCTGTCTGAGCATGAGCTAGCGTATCTTTCCGCTATTGTCCGAGTCGGCGGACCATGAATATCGTGCACGAGTAGCGACCGCATTCCGTGCATAAACACACCCCAGCCACCGGTGGTTAATTATACAGTCGCAGGAGGGACTGTTGAATTAGCCAACTGGAGAGAGCGCGAGGGCGGGCGGGGATGAAAAAGGGAAGGGAAAACGGCCGATTCGAGGAGACGGACAGAGACAACGATCGTTTGCGAGGGGTCCAAGGCTTTAGACGACGGAGGGGGTTGGCCGGGGTTGGCGGGGGTTGGCGGCGGGCCGTTGCGCGGACTAATTGCCGATGGATTAAGAGCTTATCGAATCGGTCCTACCTGCCAGGCACAGGATTGGTTTGGACACATTATGCGTTTGTCCTCTCTCCCTCCCCCTCTCTCTCTACCTCTCCCCCTCTCTTTCTCTCTCTAACACTTTCTATCTCTCACTCTTTCTTTCTCACAGATGCATTCTCTCTCGCTCGGACTCCCATTATCTCTCCCTGTGCTACTCTCTCTCACAATTATAAATTAAATATGTTAATTTTTACATACAAAGCTGGAAACAAAGATATGTTTATCTAATTTTTGTGATATAAGAACATGTCTGTTTTATTTATTCTTAGTAAGTGATTCGTTAGAACGCATTTGAGTTATACACATAACTATTTGAATAATATAATTTGCATCAATGTGCTGATATTTTATTATATTTTTATATCTTATTCTCTTTAAAATTAAATATCAATATCGAACATATTTGGAAATTTTAAATGTTACGATTATATTTCTATAATTTTAAGGACAATATTTATGTCAATGGTGTCTGATTTTCCATTTCGAATTTCCCAATCTTATCATTATCTTATTTACATACTGCTAATGTTATATTAAATATTATTATTACTAATAATATTATATTGTTGAAAGAAAATATACATTTTCACTTAACTCCCATAGGAATGATCAACGTTTTGGGAAAAGATGTATCGCTGCGCGTCGGTTTACAGGGAAGGGGTCAGCGAAACGTCAAGTGAACTGCGGGTTCCGTTGCCCGTTCCTGTTGACCTCTGATCCCTAGATCGCCCCCGTATACCCCCTGGGCTTCGTCACAAGACAGAGTCCCGGGTCCGGTCGGTTTTGAACGGTTCGCAAGTGGAGCTGGTAATTCGAGCATTCGGTGAGCAACCGGCCCTGTTTGATTTCGATATCGCAAAGGCTGGCTTCGTAAGGGACGGTAGTTATACAAATTATCCGTATTATGCCGGTACCGGCTCGGTTCCGCTCTGCACCTCTCTCTCTCTCTCTCTCTCTCTCTCTCTCTCTCTCTCTCTCTCTCTCTCTCTCTCTCTCGGCTTCTATAAGCGTTATCGTAAACCGCTGGCTTTTGGATAGCATCGCGATCGTAGCTTCCTCACGAATCCGTTGAATTCGGATGTTAATGCTGGCTGCTTGTTCCGGCTCAAAGGAAATTCGATCTTGGCTCGATAATTAAGCAGTTAGTTAATTTTCGTTTATGATGTGAGCACTGCAACGATGATGGTTAAGCGGACGGTGGGATTCGGCGGGATTACGTTTGCGAGATCTGCGTGTCATGGTGTTCTTTGCGTGGATATAGACGTAGGCGAAGTCGTAATGGTGGTTTAGAGCAGGGACCATGTTACAAGTATGATGGTGCATTGGATTGTTGTGTATTAACTGGCGATTTTACAATTTACTATTTTCTTAGAAATCCGCCATTTAATGTGCAATAATGCAGTTGAAGGAGCGTGACGAATTAATGTATCTGGATTGTGGATTTCTGTGCAAAATAAATGTTAGATAAGGTAATTGCAAGGCGGATGAAACAAGTGGAATTTTATTTCTTTCTTAAGTAATATGTTTCGAAGTCAAAATTAATTCTTCCATAATTGTAATATTATTGTGATATTCTCGATATTGTGTGCTTTGTTTATAAATTTCTGCAACGGGTGCATGAAATCTATCTTCTAATAATAACTTCAGACGTATACCATAGCACGTATAATATACCATATTAAATACCATATTAAATTCCATAAAATACCATAGTACACATATATAATAGAAATTTTTCTTTCTGATCATATATTTCTGAGCAACGAAGCCTTTTTATCTCAATAATTGCAATTATTATTCTGTATATTTATAATGCCTTTCCTCAGGTCTTACCAAACTGCATCAACCTCGCTATTTTTCGCTTAATACTCGGGAAAGCGAGTCACATTTGACCCAAGCTAAATTAGTGCACCTCGGACATTATGAAAAAGAAAGGTGAACGGTTTCGTTGTCAAAAATGACACGACACCGTTGGCGAACCGCTAGATATTTCGGTCGCCAATGAAAGCATTAAGCGGAACTTTTCAAGTAACAGTTTTAAACGCGTATTTTTGGAACGGTTTCGAGGCCCGATTCGTATACGGCGCACCCCATAAATCACTTTCATCGGGCGCGCGCACTCGAATAAGTTGCCTGCGAGAATAAGGCACGGAACTCAATTTTCTTGCGAACTTAGTTCCGCGGCATCGACGGGATGAGCTGCGGGTCAGGCCAGCCAAATATCGAAAGCATCTTCCCCGAGAGAGCCCGCGTTGCCCACAGGTGCGCGAAACTTCCGCGACCCGTACTTAATGAAATATTCCATTCATGGCTGTATTTAACCGCGGCTAGCCATAGCAGTTTTCCGAGTAGTCAAAACTGCAATTAGTTCTTCCTTCCTTCCGCTCTTTCATCACGCCGCTGTCTCCACCCTCGGTCGTTCTTCTTCACGCGAGGAGGCACCATTTAACTAATTTGCCTCTTTTAATACCCGAATTGTTTAATAATATTTAATCTCTTATGGATTTTCGCCATACTTTAACGGATACAGAATGTTTCAGTTCCTATTGCTAATAAATAAACATTTTAAAATAAGCATTTGTTGCTTTTCAAATGTAAGACACTGTACTATTTATTACAGTTTTGTTAGAAATAATCTTTTAGAGATTTCATTCATTTTTAACAGTGTATAGCTAAATCAGCTCTGTCAATTTATGATCAAATGGAACTGAAATGATTTGCATAACTTGATAACAGTGTGGTGGAAATCGAAAAGATTAAATTAATAAATTGTTTCTGATAAAACTGGGATATTAGTTTACGAAGTAAAACATTTTTAATTTTCCAAATGTATTGTAAATATTTTCCTTTATTTCGTGTGATATTTAGTAAGTACAGTGACAAGAATAGATTTATTTAAATTCCGTATAATTTCTATGATAATATAACATGAGTAAAGAAGTCAAAAGACAAGTGAAAAGAATTAAAATGCTGCTACAGATTAACTGAGCTTTAAATCAATTTTATTATAGATTAAATGAACTATAGATTAATTTTACTTTAAATTCACTTGTCTGTAAATCTACTTCACTTAAAATATACTTCACTCTAAATTAGCTCTAAATTATCTTAACAATAAATTGATTCAAAAAACAATACGCATGTTAAAGAACAATAATCACCCATTCTTCCTACCAGTAAAAAAATATCATTCTAACCTACTCAATCGTCAGCTTCGCGAGAAACGCTTAAAAAGTTCGAAGCAACAACCGCAGCAGACATAGAAAACCGCGACGAATCCGAACGGAGAATTTTCCAAAGAGCCGCCTAGAATTTCTCGCAACGTTCGGTAAAACAGAATTGATTTTTTCCGCGCCGAAACGGCGAGAAACTCGCTGAAAGTTGCTCGAGCGCTGCGCGGCAGTCGAAGAATTGGAGCCCGCCGCCCGCGGGGATTCCGCGTGTTTCTATGCGGATGGCGCGGCCGGAAAAGGCGAAGCCGGAAGATAAAAGTGCCGCGCGGCTAACGGGGGATGCGACCGGGACAAGAAAAGAGCAGAAAGGTGGGCTCGAGGCACGGAAGACGAGTTATTACGGCGCCCGGGCATCGGCGCGAATCTACGCAAAAAACTTTCATTTCTACCCCCGTAAATTAGCCGGAACCATTATGCCGCGGCGCGGTAATTTATCCCCGGGCTTTTGCGAACCTCCGTCGCGTCTCGCCTAACCGACCGCTTGAACTTTAAGAGGAATTAGGATAATTATTTAGTAGTCGACCGGCCGGAACTTTTCCTCGGTTTCTTTCGTGCCGCGACGTAAAATCGTCTCGGAATTAATAAACAGCCGGGAGCGTATTCGAACGAGCGCGCGCGCCCCGCGATTGAACGCCTGGTTATCGAGGGCGGAAAACGCTGCTCGAAAATGAAATGCCAGCAACGCGTGTAAAAGCGGTCGTAATTTTTTCGAGTAATTTTTTGGAGTGCGCGCGCCCTTTGATAATGGACACCCTCTTTCCTGGCAGCTCGTGTTCGCGGTACACAGGACGGTATTTTAATGTAACGAGAATCGCAGCTTCAGACCGACTTGAGTAAATATCAATTTACCCGCGCTTCTCGCACTCTCTTTTCTTCCTAAAGAATTGATTTTCCCGCGTTTCCGCCGCTTTTTCTCCGGGGAACGTCTCGTGTTCGCCGCCGTGTCTCGAATGGCCGGGAAACAATTTAGAGCACATCGATCTGCAAAGTTGGACAGGCACGTTGTGGAAATGTCCTCGTGATAACCGGTGCGATATATTCGACTGCACGGAACCTTATTCCGTCGGTGAGCTGCCGGAGATTCCGAAATTTTCGAGGAGTTTTTTAAACGATTTTTCCAAGTGTTTCAAACTCTTATCTCTGTTCAATGAAACGAATTAGTGAGATACATTGTGATTAGACGCGTACTTGCGTTGCCTTGAACTCGTTCGAATCATCGACAATATAAATCATTTTTTGTCGCGTTTAATCGTCTCGAATCGCGTTAATTAAGTCGTAATATTTAAACCGTGGCAAATTGTTGTTTCTACTTTGGAAATAGAACTTGAGGAATCGTTTTATATGTCGAGAGCAAACGACTCGTCTGTCCTCATTCGTCACTGAAGCAAACATTATTAACTTTTAACGCGGGGAGGAAATGATGGCGATTATTAAATGGTCGATAAAACGTAATTATAGTGGCGGAGGTAGGGGAACTTATAGAAAGTTGCTTTCTGCCAGCTGAAAGTACGGAGGAGCGAATGTTATCATTAGATCACAGATTCGTTGGACTAATGGTAATTGTACGTCTATTAAGCGTAATTAAAAAGCCGTAAGTAGCGTTCGGTGTATAATTTCTGTCAAGATTCCCGGTAAAAATTGAAAAATCAATTTAATACGTGAAGTTTTTGCATGGCTTTTACACCAACGGCAATTTCTCCTGGGATGGAAGTACTGTAAATTATGACTCGCGTGATCGTCTTCCCCTCGCCCCGAAGTGTCCATTTTTGTTTACAAGGTGAGGGACGATTGGAGAGAATTTACTGTATGCACTGTGCATAGATGCGCGGTGGACCAGAAATAATCATGTTGTACAATGTAGTACAAATTACTATTTATATTATATTACAAAATACTATTATATTACATTATAATGTTACTATTATATTGTATTATAATATTATTATTATTATATTAATGATAATATTCTAATATTATTGTGTAATTATTACAGGTATACTGCAGTGTTGTCTTATTTAGTGCATACAACAAATACAAAAGAATTAGAAAGTCCTAAACAAATAACCTGAGGCGCCATAATCGTTGTGTCACGTTTGAAAATACTTTTTCATATCGTCGAATTTGTTTGCATTTAAAATGCTTGAATCACAAAGTTCGATGTCGTACGTATGAAGTACAGTAAGTTATATGAAATGGAAATACTATAAGTCAAAGAAACAATTTTAGACTTCTAGGGTAAAAGGTTAATACGTTCGTTGACACAATATAAATCTTTGTCCTATGTTGAAAATATATTAACTACAACCAAAACACTAAAATGAACTCTAAAATTTCTTCATGATTAAATACTTTTTAAAAGAAAAATGAATATACGTATTTATTGTATGTTCCCATCGCCCTGAATACTTAAATATTAACATCAATATAACAAGATTGTAATCCGACTTAATACAATGGACTAACAACCATACTTAACCGATAATTACTAAAAATCTTCACGACGACTCAGACTTTTCAAAATACGTTAAGGGGTTTAATGATATTACAGCAGAGGGGAACAATACGTGACGCCAACTTGTTGAATTTCGATTCGAGTGGCACATTTCCTCGGCGCGGCCGGGTTCGATCGTTACCACGAGAGTTCGTTCCACGGTTTCGTAAGAACGGTATCGAGTGTTTTTCTAAGGGGTCCGATATCGGGTTCATTTCACCGCGCTCGCGCGCGCGCGCGCGCGCGCCGGTCGGAGTCAGTTACGCTCGGCAATCAGAATGAACGCGGGACCGTTATTAAGCCCCGCGCGCGCGACACGCCGGCAAATCTCTTCAGTAAATAACTCGCGTTTAATCATCGGGAATTATGGTTTCCTAATCCCCTGCAGTATCTGTGAAAGATCCGACGCGGCCGAGCTCGTTAAACGCGTTCATAAATCCCGAGCGCACCTGAGCACTGGGTACGATCGCGCGCGGGAGCCCGCGGGCCGATCGCGTCTCGCCACGCTGCGAACCATCCCCTGAATTCTCAACTTAATACCTGCTGCTTTCTTTCTCCGTTTGTCTCGACTTTATTGCAATTTCCGAACGGCCGCCGCGCGCCGTTCATTAATCTCGCGAGATTGCGCTTCTCGGCGTCTGGCGGGACACGCGCGGCGGCTTCGGAACATTTTTTAATCAACCGACGATGTATTAAGCTTTCGCCGACTATTCGAAGCCTGTAGAAATATTCTCCCCGGACAATTGGATTATACATTGAACAGTTGTGTAAAGAGAGCAATTAACGATATATGCGAAACTTTGTTATCTATTTTATCGAATTGCGACTGCAACTTGTGATTCGAGTTAATTGCGTTTTCAGTTACGTGGTAATTTAAGTATGTTATTTCAGTTATGTAATTAACTGTTACGTATTTAAATTACCGCGTAACTGAAATACAATGCAATTAATTTGCGGAATTAAATTAAAAATTCCAGTCATATCGCGATTAAAAGAGTTACCGATTTAATTGATTTAATTCTTGCAGTCAATTCAATTGGTATTATTTTAATCGGGAGGGCAGTTCACATATGGTGTCACTGAAATACAGTTCTTCAAATTAAAAATTTACAAATTACAAATTTACAAATTACAAAATTACAAATTTACAAATTTACAAATTACAAATTACAAATTACAAATTTACAAATTACAAATATACTAATTACAAATTACAAATTACAAATATACAGATTACAAATTACAAATATACAAATTACAAATTAGAAATTTACAAATTACAAATTACAAATTACAAATTACAAATATACAAATTACAAATTACAAAATTACAAATTACAAATTTGTATGTGAAGCAGTTATTTGCCCCGTAATGAAAGAATTTGCGCATCGACATCGATTTATTTGTCGATACCCTCGTGTATCAGATAAATGCATTACATTACTTCATTTCTAAATGCATTCGATCGAGTTAAAACGAATAAAACAATTTTGGCGAGCCTTTGGGGCCATGTGCTCCGCGATGTGACACACGAAACAAAAGGCCACCGCTCGCTGTTGGAAGTTCGAATGAGACACCAATGGATCGATTGCACGTATTGTGGCAGAATTCAAACTGTTTTTTTTTTTTTACTTTATCCGACTTTGACAGCATTACAGTGTTTCTATCGCACGACGGAGGAAATATAAAGTATTTTTAACTTCGTGGCACTTTGAAAGTATTGCGCAGTGGAATATCTAGGCGTAAATCAATGGAAGGACACACCAGTGGTGGAGTGAACGAATTGTATGGATGTTTACGTAGTCGTCGAACAAATATTGTTTTAGAAAAGTACAATGCGTGGCAAAGTACGGCGCGGAGTAAAAATTGTCCGCATCGATTGTTAGAAACAGAAATCAAATTTTTGCGATGCTCGAACGTTTTTAATCGATGGAATTTAAGCAGTTAACTGATGCGCAATCTAAAAGCTATTGTAATTATATCGTATACGTTGCAACAGCTTTTAGATTGCATAACAATTAAGTGCTTAAATTTCAAACTATACTGTACACTTCCTTTATATGTTGTTTAAATACAACAATTTTAGAAAATATATAATTTAACAAGGGATTCTTGTTAATCACTTTGCTGTTTCTCACGATTGTACTCGTCAGGAAGAAGTGGCAACATTTCGAGCTAAGACGAGTATACTCGTCGAAAGAAACTAACTGGTTAATGCATCGACGCTATTAATACACTTTTAACAATCGCTCATTATTACCAAATTAATTTTATAATCATTATAAAGAAAAAATGAAAAAGTCTATCGAGAAAACGTGATTACACCAAAGCGATAATTTCGCATTAAAATGTTAAAAGGCATCATTTAACTCTTTTAGCAAAAATCATATTAAATTACGGATTGAAAAGGCGTCCCTTGATCCTTTTGCTAAAGATCGTATTAAATCAAAGATCGCGAAGTTGTCTCTCGACACCCTCGGTAAAAATAACTACAAATCAAAGTTTGCGAATACGTCTTCCGACCCTTTTCGCTAAAAATAACTTCAAATCAAAGTTTGCAAAGGCGTATCCTCCGACCCCTTTGGTAAAAATAACTTTGCATGGAAGTTTGCAATGGTGTTTTCCGAGCCTTTTGGTAAAAATAACTGGACGCGAAAGTTTGAGAGATGTCTTTTGACCTTTTCGATCGAAATAATGTTAGATCAACGATTGAGAAGTTATCGTTCAACCGCTGTGACAATACCGGCTTCGAGTCCTTTCGCGTATGTATTTATCACTTGCAATCCAACGCTGCACAATTACGGAAGATCGTCTGAACCGATTGCTCGGTATTTAATCGGTTCGCGAAGATTATTTGGACCGCTCGGCAACTCCTTGTCCCAATTTCATCGAAAATACTTCTTGAATGGCAGCCCGAGAATGGAGCCGAGCATTTTCTTACAACCGGAAGCGCCGAAGTTTCCCTACGTGTCAGCGGTTAGAGCTTGTCCGCGGGTTTGCATGATAGTTGAGCAAGTAGTGGCGCCTCGCACTGAGGTCAACCTCACCCTCCCGGAGAGGGTTGAGCAGAGGATGGGAAGAGAGAGCGAGAGAGAGAGAGAGGGCGGAGAGGATAAAGGAGAGGCGAATTCTTGGCACGGTTGCAGTAGCTCAACCACCACCGATCTATACACGTGCGCGCTCGGAAACACACACACACACACACACCGACGCAGCCGCGAGCGCGCGCCCATAAACTCGGAAAACCTCGGCTGTGTTTGTGTTTCGACGTACAGCCGCCTCCAAAATTAATTCACCGCCGATTTCCATTCGACGAAACTCGCAATTGGAACGCGAATTGCTATCAGTCCGCGAATTTTATAGACTGAACGAGTTATTTGTAGATATAAATACGAATTTTAACGAAATTATTTATCGATGGTATCGCAAAAATGTTCGAGAGGTTCATGACTTGTTACTAGACGGATTTTGTAAATCAATCAAATTATTTATTCAGCGCAACATCGGTACTTTCAGGATGATTGTGAAATGATATTAGACTCTGCATTTGACGAACTTATTAAATTATTATTGCAAGTACTATGGACATTTTCAGGGCTATCGAATTATTTGCAATTAGTGGAATAACTCTTTTGTATAAATATCCACCGTTCCCTTATTATAGTTGCATATATACATTATTTTTATATGTACATCTCGATCGAAGACTCGTTCCATTTTTCCTAGTACTTTAATCATTTGCCAGTGGGTAGATTTAAACCCGTTGAGAATTTGCCAGAAAGCACATTAACAATCATCGCTTACCATACTCTAGAAATAGTACAAGAAAATTTCCGATTTACTATCCGCGACTCAAATCATTTCAACCATATTCGAAAACCATAATTTCCTTGCAATACTCGAATAAAAGAATCTCGGCAAATAATCGAGAGTATCAAATTTCTGCATATCGAACGTCAAATTTTTATTACATATAAATACATATTACATGTACAATACTGTTTATGACGTAACCTTTTTTAACATCTTATCCTTATCACGAACATCGTCTTATTTTGCCCAAAACAATTTCCCCGATATTCTGTCAAAAATAAAAGATAGGTCACTCTCACTGTTCGTTTGGAGATTCGTCGTTGCATATGCACCAATCAGATAGAACGTATTTCGGCCATTAAATAATTAGCGAATAAAACAGCCACAGCGTTAATTAATTCGTGTGCCCGATAATTTCCGGAATCGGAGCTTGTGAAGTGCGCGGTAGCCAAGCCTTTTTTGACACAGAGGAATGCACGTACCCGCGCACACGGATTCTGGGATCGTGTAGACGTGTGCGACACTCGGTGCACTGGTATAGGTACATCTGCAGCTGCAGTCCTGAATGCAGGCCAAGGTCGGTGCTGGCCCGGGTCACGAGCAAGCTGGCTTTCGACGGTTTCGCTTACGTAATACGCGGTATCGTTCGTATCGATCTGGTCCACCGAAAGATATATTTGCTCGCATCTGGTCGCATCTTCGACCGAGATAATACCGAATGGCTGATTATATATGTTTTCCGTCTCCGACGGCTGTTTCCGTGTTGATTGGATTATTAGAAGCCGATCTTGCGATCGATCAGACCCGCTAATTAACACGGAGCTTTCGTCTCTATCGAATCGATCATTTTGGCAATACGAATTATGGGATAGGATCAACGAAACACATTAACTTGTATCTTCGAATTTGCAATTTCTTATTTTTATTAAACTATATTGTTATGAATATAAACGTTATGGTAATGCTAAAATATTAATTTCATAGATAAATTTACAATCTGTTCATTTTTATCAGTCATAATATTAACAGATATATTTCTTTAATCGAGATCTGAAGTTGAAATAAAATTATTTGTCTTCGAAGTTTAATATATGCATTTTTATAATTAAATATTTATATTTTAAATCGAGTAAAAGAAATAATTTTATTTGACAAATCATACAATTATTGAAATATTATGTTTCAATTTTTTAATATGATGTGCTCTTATTAGTGCCTCGGTAAGAACAATTACTTGAATAGAAGGATGAATTAACAATTATGAAACTTGTAATAAAATTTTAATGTCCCAGGTATTTATCACAATTTCTTCATAGTTTTATCTTTCATAGTTATAGTATTATCATAATTATTATAGGTATATTATTGTAGATATATTATTATAGGTACATTAAATTTAATGAAATATTAAGTGAAATTATTTCACTTTTCAAGCACAGATTTCATACAAGGATAAACAGTTTCTATGCAAATATACTTTATACTGAACAATAAATTAACCATAAACGTTAGATAAAGAAAATGTAGGTTATACGTGGACATAAAGCGAAACCAAATTCGACTTTATTTAATCAGCCTTCAGTCTAAGTGTTCCTTTTAGTTTAACGAACGCTCTACCTGATTGAAGTACGAAGTTTATGTTACCAATTACCGATCCTTCCCTGGTGGATGGGATGTGCGTATTTAGAGTTTTGCATCTTTGAAGTTCGCTAACATAGTTAGCTTGTACTTCGTTGCATGATATATTTGACAATTTTAAGGATTTGCATTGCGCATTTTACACATATACGTAAAATCAATTTAACGTTGTTTATACAAAGTACGAGAGCATAGTTATTATAAAATTACAGATTTTATATATTTGTGTGAAAAATAGGCGAGTTCAACTGGATAACAACATTAAAAGAACTGAAAACTGTTGATATAGTAATTTCGACTTATTAAAACAATGAAACAAAGAAATAAAATTACATTTGATTCGAGTGTCTTGCTATGGATGCAACAAAATCTTATTTTGCATATAGATTCGCTGTCTAGTTATCACATGTCTCTGAACTTTCTTCTTAAACATTTGTTTTAGCAAGATTTTTGGCAGCGCAAAGTTCGACAAATTCTCTCGACAATAATCCCTGTTCATTGACGTACGAAACACTGAAATAAAAATTCTAATTAGAACTTGGCGTCGATATGACGAAGCGCGGCGCACAAGGGAGTCCCTACAGTGCACCAACACGTCAAACCGGCTTTATTGCCGCGGAGATTGATGCACCGCTCGGGGAACAAACACGGCAATCAACCGGTCGAAATACAGCCATTTGCATTTTGACAAAATCGTTAATTGCACTGAGGGGTTCGGCTGCTCGAACCGTATTGAATGCCGCATTTTCTTTATAATTTCATATTTTATATCGAGCGCGGTCGCGAACGCTCGTTATTCGATAAATCAACCATTTTCGGCGGTATCGTTTCAATTTGTCGATGAACCACACGATTGAATAAAAAGCATTGCTCGATTCCGAAATTTTCAGTTCTGGAAACAACTGATTCAGAAACTGTTACATATTTGGAGCTGTTGCTTTAACTGTTTTTAATATTTATTGAGAATTCATAACTTGTTGCGAGTTTACATTTTGTTCAGAGTTTGTAATTTATTCATAATTCGTAACTGATTTATAATTTACAATTTATTTCAAATTTACTGTTTATTTCAAGTTTACAATTTATTTCAAATTTACTATTTATTTAAAATTTACTATTTATTTCAAGTTTACTTTATTATAAAATTTAAATTTCGCAGTACGTTTCATGAGTTTTATTAAAAAATAACAAATGTTACAAAGTTGTCGTATTTCTAAATACATCATGGACATAGTCCTCTTCCAAAAACAAATAACATTTTGAAACATTAAGAGACGTCAAACAAAAATGGAGTCAAGAATTTGGTAATGTTTCAGATTCATTGTTATTAATATGAACTACTTTATTAACGACAAGAAGAAAATTTCTTCTTCCAAAATTCTTCATAACATAAAAATATTTCCATGAGAAATTTCGTAAACCTGTATTCAAGCCATATATTATAATCGGACTGCGGATCTTCGTGCATTTCATGCACTGTTACAAAAAAAATAGTGTAAAAGTCGTGAATATTGCTCATCCTACTCTTATATAGCCTGCTTCAAAGACAACGTTCTCAACACCAAATTGCACTTTCCACGTAATTCCCCTGAATCAATCATTAATTAATTACACAACAGACTCAGCAGTTTCTACAACGGCGACGCTAACTCATCGAAAGAGGATCTCTGCGAACCGATTGGTAATCGCGATCCTCGGGCATTGCTTACCGCAGTTTTGCAAACGACAGATTTCGGGAATCGGTGATGTCAGCGGTGCTTGGGGTCGCGGAATCAGCACGGATATCGGGCCTCGTTTCGTCGGCGAGCTATGCAGATTCGTTGCGATAATCGATTCCGATCTTTCACCGGCCGGTTTCTTATTGCGCTCGATTTGCTTAGGTCGCCGATTTGCTTAGGTCGAGCAACGTTGGATATACGAGGCCGTTTCTTCTGTCCGAGAGACTTTTTCTCCGTGAAAAACTGAACGGAGACGTCAGCGTAACCTTGAATCGTTCGTTGAAAGCTACTGATTCTGTTTGGCAGGTGTAATAAGAAATATTTATACAATACTAGCAAAGAATTAGAGTGGCATAAAGAGTGTTTTCTGCAGGTTATGTCATTAAGATATTTTGCCGGAGCAAAGATCAGTTGAGTATGAATAAAATGCAAAATTGTGGTCAGCACGCTGCAGATTTTCATGATACATGAGAATTGTTTTTGTCGAGTGCAACAGACAGAAAGTCCATTCTTAAGTAATCTTTTTTTAAATAATTACAAAGAGTTAAAAATAACACTGTCACGTTTACATTATTATTTTTATTAATAAAATAAATTTTATTAATAAAATAATTAAATTGTTTTTATAATCTTTATTAGTAACTTTAGATTATGAACTGAATGAGCAGCAAATTATATTAAATGAATCCATTAAATTTAATTCACCTTTAAATATTAATAAAAAATTAATAAAAATAATAATGTAAACGTAATGAAATGTAAATTTTTTTTCAATCTTTCTGTTGTATTAGGTTGTACAGTAGTGTGAATAATTATAGAAGTAATTTATACATTTTTAGAGATATTATATATTTGTATATTGTTGCTTTATATTATTTCTGATATAGAAATATAGAAA
Source organism: Augochlora pura (assembly GCF_028453695.1). Classification (NCBI taxonomy): domain Eukaryota; kingdom Metazoa; phylum Arthropoda; class Insecta; order Hymenoptera; family Halictidae; genus Augochlora; species Augochlora pura. The sequence goes on along the minus strand of NC_135782.1, from coordinate 9,401,293 downwards.
TACAACATTTTGTTAACTTCATGTTTAACACAAATATGGGTGACACTAATTTCTGACCAATCTCGAAAATTCATTTTTGCAATATATTTTAACGAACTGAATTTGACTAGAATGTTCTAATTCCGCCCCCTATAATAAATATTAACTTTCTAATTTCGCTTCAATTAATTAAATTGCTTTAACTACGTAGCGCTGAACGTGCTAAATATTGTTAAAAGTGTAGAAGTTACTTTGCGTTTACAATTATTCACATCACTGTAATTCTATGAACATCCAGAGACTAATAAGCTCACACATAATCCATTTCAAGCAAAAATAGTATAAATCAACTTATACTGGATCGATTTAATATTACCAAATCATATGTAATCCAATATTTCATTTAATTCTCTATTCATTCTTTTAAGTAACATTCATTCTATTAACCCTTTGCACTCGAGTGGTGACTCTGTGGCACCACTCAAATTGTTACAGCACGTTTCAAGATCATTTTTATATTATGAAAAATTAGATTTCAAAAATTATTAAAAGTATAACCGTTGTTGCACGAGTTACTAGATTCAATTTCATATACATAAAATACATTTTAATGCTATATGTCAGAAAAGTTAATTTAGAATTACAGTTAAAATGGCTTCGAGTGCAAAGGGTTAACCCTTTGACTACTCTTGACGCCTATTGGCGTCCGAAACATGTTGGTTTCCTGGTACTGTAGGCGCCAATAGGCGTCCAGATTAAATTTCACCTGTTTCGCTCGTTTACTATTAAATTTGATTATTAAATATTGTAAAGAAAGCTTAAAATTAATGTTCACTTTAACTAATATTGGTTTAATGTAATAGAATTCAGTATTTTTAATATTCTAACGCTTTAATATTAAAAACACTGAATATTAATGAGAAATGCGTGCCGAACGAAAAACTTCGCTTCACCCAGTGGACGTCGTGAGTCTGTCGTAGCCAAAGGGTTAAGTAACAGCTTAAAAGTACCCCAACAAAAAACAGTTGCAACTGGATTTTAGAAAACTTCGAGTTAATTTTTCACCGTCCGCCAAGTAACTTTTCTGACTTCCGCCAAGTTTCTGCTTTCAGACTGCGCAAACGCAATAGTCACAGATTACAAGAACGTTAACGTATCTTTGTCGAGTAAGAAAGGCGGCGCTTGTTTATCGGATAGGACGCGGGCGAGTGTTTAATCCTCATGAATATTGGAGTGGGCGCCGAGGAAGGGCCGCCGGGAAAGGGTCGGCGAGCGAAATGACGGCCGTCTCCCGGGCAAGCATTTTTCCATTAGAATCGCGAGAAATAATAGTTGGGCAAGGAGGGGGGAGGGGGCGAGGTGGCGAGCATGTGTAGCCGTGGCTAAGGCCGGTTTCACACCGAGCAATTTCTGCGGAGGAAAGGGTACTTTGCATCGAAGAATAATGGATTTCCCGGCCGCGAGATGATCCTCCATTATACGGACGGGTTGAACGGGCCAGGATTTTCCGCAGGCTTCGCCGCCGGAGAAAAGCCCGGCGAATTTTTATCCGGCGACGACGACCCGTCCTTTCTAAACGCGACACCCGGATCGCCCTATTGTTCCCGCGGCTCTCTCTCTAGTCCCTCTGAGGTTTCGTTCGCCATTTCTCTTTTGCGGCCGCAAGCCGGGCGAGCACGGTTGCCGACGACGCGACCAGCCGCAGGAAGGATGTTTCATTTTCTGATCTTTCGGGACGCACCTTTGTCCTCGACCGTACAATTGCCTCTCTCTCTCGTCCCCGGATGATCCCTCCGCGAGCGAGTCGCCTAATCGTCGCATCGAGCACGATCTTCGGGGCGTCGCGACGCGCGTCGGTTCGATAACCGGCGGTCGCCACCGAATCTTCCGGTTTCGGCGTACACACGTTGCTCGAGCTTCGGATGATCGTCGTGTGGATTCGTCTGGGAATTCGTCGCACGTGCGCGAAGACGATCGAAACAGGGCGGAAGCGTTCTGTCAGATTTATTGCAATATTTATTGCACTGTTCTGAGATATATTTATTTGACTCTTCCCTGGCCGTTTGATATTTTAATAAAACTTGCTATATTATACGTAATTGTTAATTATTGTATATATATACTACTGCAATATTTTAACTATGTCGAGATATGTTTATTCGACTCTTTACGCCGAGCATTTGATATTTTATTGAACCTTGTTATATTATACGTAATTATTAATTATTGTACATATATAGTATCGCAATATTTTAACCGTGCCGAGGTATTATTATATTTATTATATTTATTCGACTCTTCACTGGCTATTAAATATTCTCCTAAAACTGTATATTATACGCAATTATTGATTATCGTATAAATAACAATAAAAGAAAATTATCATAACCCTTCTTTAGTCCTAAGTTTATTCTAAACTGTTTCTGCAGCGCATGAACACGTTGACTGCCGACAATCGACCACTAAAATACTCACACAGTTAAAACAATTTAATTAATTAAAGCGAAGCATAGAAAGTTAATATTTGTTATAAGGGATGGTATTAGAACTCTTTCGCATTCGAAATGTTCTAGACAAATTCAATTTATTCGAATATATTACAATAAAAATGAATTTTCAAGATTGGTCAAAAATTAGTGTCACCCATATTTGGGTGACGCGGCGCTCAACGCATTAAATAACATGTAAGCATGTACCATCGGTAGTACATGTGGCACGTGTTAAAAAATACATGAATCAATGTCAGCGATAAAAGACAAAGTTAATACAAAAATGTTCTAAATCAGCGGTGAAAAACAAAGTGAAAATGAAATTTGTCTACGTCAATATTATGGAACAAAGTTAAAATAAAATTGTTCTCTATGTCAGCAGTAAGGAACGAAGTTAAAATCAAAATGAAGAGAGGTGTGAAACAAAATTGCAATAAAACTTTCGAATATAAGAAATAAAATTGAAACAAAACTATTCTAAATCAATAGCAGTAAGCAAAGTTAAAATTAAAATATACTACCTCTTTTAATAATTTATATAACGAGATTAAAAGGGTAAGAACATCCTGAAGGCTGGTAAATGTATTTCATTGTTTAACATTTGACCCATTCATTTTCATCGTGTATGCATAAAATCTGCAACGTTGGTTTCATTGGATTATTTAAGTCCTTATCAAGATCTTTCAAAATAGCTAGTTTACGCGCTCGTTGATCGCAGATCCCATCGGGTAACTGATCCAAAGTGGTCGGTTACTCGGGAGGCATGGAAAGACACAATTCGGGTCCGAGGTGGTAGCGGACACGATCGAAATTATCTCGGCTCGGTGATCCATCGATCCGAGTCGCGCCTACAACCGCCGGTGAAGCATTTGCCTGAGCTGCATATCAATGCCCCGGAATCAAGATTTATCGGCGGCTTCCGCGAAGATGCCGCGAGTTTTCCGACACGTTTCACCGGCTCAGCCGTGTCACGCTGAAAACGTATCGATCCGTTGAACAGAAGGGAAAGGGAACCGAGGGAAACGTGGTCGAGGCCCGTTCAGACTCAAATCGCTCGTAAACAAGTTTGTTGTAACCCGTCCCGAGAATTTCGCGGCTCGTATCGCGACGTTCAAATAGTTTAACACTTTCCTGTATAGTATCGTGTCGGTCTCATTACGAAGATTCGGAGCATAATTTACGAAATATGTGTGCCATTCTCATCTCTTACATTAACCCTTAATAACCTAGAGTTTCAATTTTGATACCAATCTTTTAAACCGAATGTTCACATTACTATTAGTTTTTTTTTATAGGTTGGCTGTACGTATTTTACTGTTGTATAATATTCTTCCCAACGAAATTAAAAAAAAAATCTAATGTCATTATTGTTTTATTTTATCTATGACATATTACTTGCGCGGCAAAGTGAACAAGTAAACACATTTTACTAAAAGTTTTGTTGAATACAAATTTGATATATTTTCTTTTTCTGAAGAATATAAATACTTTTGAGGTAAGTGAATATATTATTTTCGCTATGATATAATTATTTTTTGCGAGTGCATAGGTATATCTGATTTCTTTATGGCCTTAATGCCTGAAGTATCAAAATTGATACCTGGTTTTTTTTCTAAATAAATATGTAAAATAAATATTCTGATTTTTTTAGCTATTTTTCCCTTCATCTAGACCCTCAAGCAAACACAGTAATATTAAAAAAAATCACTTTCGTAAATCAGGCTACTAAGGGTTAAAGCGAGATTTTACTATCTATCGATAGATAGTAATAGATGATATTTAATGAATCTAAACTTTCTGTCTGATGTAGGAATTTATTAATAATATAAAACAATTTAATCTTTTACAGTCGTATTAAATTTATAGATATATAACGCAATAATATGTTTAAATTTTATGCAAAAATAAAAGAAATAAATAGCTTTGGTGGCTGAGAGTAGGCATACAACCGCAAAGGGTTAACAATTGATTTACGGTTCTGGAGTGACAGATAAAGGTCGTTGAAAACGAATGCGTGGAGTTATTTAAACGGGCAAAAAGATCATTATTAGTCGAAATGTAATGCAAAATAAAAGTGGATGTTAATTTAACAAGTTTGGTCATACAATTATAGTACAGTTTTAGAGGAAGGTAAGATGATTTGTCGTCACCCAGGTGGAAGAATTGAGCGAATTTTCCAACACAATTTGTTAGAAAGTATGCCAAGCGATTGCACAGAACGCGTGCCCTTAAAATATTATAAATTTCATCGAGATTTTGCGGCGACTGGCCCGAAACAGTCTACGTATTCTCACACCAGTCCGACGGCGGTTCGTAACTGGTATCCAACGATGACGCTGTCAAAGTTCTTGGTTATAGCTGCGGCGAGTGCCCGGCCTGCTTCATTAATTAGCTCGGAGTTATGCCAACAACTTTCCACAAAGAGTACGGGAAGAATGTAACGAGCTTCTTGCTAAGTTACAGCTGCTTGTGAAGCTTGCGGCCACTTTTGCACCACGATGTATAATAATAATTTGATTCCCAATTCTGCGCTCTCTCAAGCCTACAAACTTTTCATTTTATCGCTAAAACGCAGATCCACGCGCGGTTCTCGCTAACAAAAATAAAAAAAAGAAAATGAGAGAACTCGTGGAAAAATTGATTCATCGAAGCGTCGACGTTTCTTCTTTCGATAACGAGCGAAATTGATTTCGTTAACATTTATACGATGCTAAAGGACTTGTTGCCAAGACGTGCTTCGAGCTTTTCTTTCCGGTGATTGCCTGTCGAAGGAAATTGCTTCAATTTTCATGGACATTTGCGGCTGCTGATCTGTTAATGACATTTTCGCTTTGCCCTTGCCGCGAGAATCCCTTTAATCATGACAGAAATTCCCCCTTTATTTCCCGTAAAATAATCCAAGAAAATGTGAATTTGCGCGAGGCTTTCATTGCGTTCGCTCGGTCTTTCATCAAAATCCTATTAAACAGCGTTTCCGCTTTCACGCGTTCGTTTCAGTTTCCCTAATTAGAGCAATTAAGCGCGTCACCGTGCACAATACCCGGCAATCAACCATCGACATTTTTGAACACTGTTCAAACTGCGAGCATCGAGCGTCCAAAAAAATTCGGGAACCCGACAAACAGAATCAGCCGGCAACACCGAAACAAATTAATTAACACTTTATTTATCGGCAGCCAATTAATAAGCTTTTAACCAGCTGACCTGTGGGGTTGATAAGAGTAGGATGAAAAAGAGAAATAACCTGTACACGATAGAAGCTTCATAATTTGCAATCTAATAATAATAATTTTGGATAAAATTGTTACGTTTTAGATCCAAATAATTTGTTGAACTATGGACGTTATTGTCCATATATATGTGGAGATTATTGTCTCTTTTAATCAAGTGTTTAAAATGTTCTCGATTGTTGTCTTTTTATTTTAAATGAATAGATAATTATATAGAAGACAAACGACGTATACTAATCGAATTATTCGAATTTTCTAAAAATGATCAAAGAATAATGTGGTGTATAATTTCTAGTATGCGTATTTGTATATTTTTATACTTGTTTTACTACATATTTTAAATTCATCCATTCTTTCGTGAAATCATTTTATCAATACAATAATGATAATATTCCTAAGTCCATTTATTTTAAAATCCTGATATTCAAGGATTTTGCGTTTTAATAAATTTAAAAACAGAGTTAACTGATAACATGATAGTATAATGTTTTTGTGTTTTTAAAGATTAGTCTGTACTAAAGGCTTTATTGAACAGAAATGATATACAAACATATATAATTATATTATACATATACAATATAGAATAAGAAAATATATGAGCATGCAAATATACTTACTATAAATTTAATTAATTGTATCTAAATTGTACACATCGTACATACGTGTACATTTTATTACATATTAATTCTACCTTTATTATATTTCGCTATTTTACATTTTCATTTCCTGAAAAACCTGTATATACTACTGTGAACAAAAAGTAAGGTGAATTTGTTTATAAAATGTAAATTCTTTATTTATTATTACAAATCAATTTCATCCCCTTCAAAGTAATCCCCGTCCGATGAAACGCACTTTTGCCAACGCTTTTTCCAGTCCTCAAAACAGTCGGAATACTCTTTTTCCGGTATAGCCTTCAAGGCCTTCTTCGATTCGGTTTTTATCTCCTCGATCGTGTCAAAACGGCGTCCCCGCATTGGCCTTTTGAGTTTGTTGAATAGCCAGAATTCGCACGCAGCCAAATCAGGCGAATACGGTGGTTGCGGAACAATACGAGTCGAGTTTTTGGCAAAAAAGTCGCGAAGAACCAATGCATTATGACATGGTGCATCATCGTGATGACTTTTGCTTGTTTACAAAAACACATGTAACTCGGAGATAATTAAACTTTTTGACAAACAGACGCTTGGCAAATGTTATAGACAGTCCTACCAACCTAGGAAAAAATAAATAAATGAAGAATTTACATTTTATAAACAAATTCACGTTACCTTTTGTTCACAGTGTTACATATTATGTCAACTGTACCGTGAAAAATTCAAATACGTAACAACGTCGTCGACGTCGTCCCCGAAAAAATCGTGACAACGAGAGTAGTCCTTGGTCGAAAATTGAACAACGTTCTCGCGAGGGTTAATTGGTTCTCCGTCGGGGCTAGAAAATTGACTCGACAAACGGAAATAGCTGGCCGGGCGCCGGGCAGCGCGGTTAAAGAGCGCAGCCGGCAATTTTTCGCCGTCGTGTCTCCTCGCCGGCTATCCGAAAAAGATCAACACCCTCGTTTTAATCCACGTCGGGCCGCCGTACGCCGCGACAGCAGCAATCTGCGGATATTGATTTATAGCGAGAAACAAAAGGATCCGGCCTGTCAATGGCGCGGAAGGCGAGCGGCAGACACCACCTGCGGCCCTTTTGATACCCGTGAAATGAGAACTTTGCCACGGACAGGTCGCTTTCTCTATTCCGCCGAACACCTATCCCCCCTCCTCCTCCTCCTCCTCCTCGTCACTCGTGTCCCAGCGCAGCCACGACGTATCCCGTCCGCCGTCCCTTTTTCACCATAAACACGCCTGTTAAGTGTTATTCTGGTTTTGTCACGTGAAAGGATCCGGTTACGTCTCGAGCATTTTCGCCCCGGTACAATTTGAAAAGCGGCCTCGCAGATCCGGGCCCGCGACTTCAAAGGATGGCCATTTTCTTTCTTTTATCGCCGCCGACCCCTCCCTGTGCCGTCCTACGATTCCCCTTTTGCACGCGTCGACACGCGGTAATGAGCTATGAAAATTTCTTCTCTGACGCTTGATATACGGTCCCACTTGTTCCGCTCGTGCCTCCTGCTGCCCGCTCGTTTAAATACGTTTCGCGCCGTAAAATTTCACTCGAACCGCTCCTGACGTATTCACCGACGTCTGCGCGCACCCTCTTCCTTCTCCTCTGCTCTCTCTCTCTCTTTTTTTCCTTTTTTGGCGTACACTCCGAGATGTTCCTGCTTTTGGATCTCGGCGCCGTGGAACTATGCTCGCCGCGCGACGTCCGGTTCGACCGACACTTGTGCCGAGGGAAATTCTGCCACGGTCAGTGAATTATTCGGATCTGCGTTCGAGGATCGAGTATATTCACAGGTGGATCAATTTTTGCTCGAAATTCCGGCTTGGCCAGCATGTTCGCAGTGACTGCGATAGGAACGTGGATCAAAAATTTTCAGAAATATCGAAAAGCACAGGGTTTGAGTGTGTTAGAAGTATTTATTAGACTGTGCTATGCTATATTAATGTCTTTTGCTTCGGTAGTGGGTGATAAATATGCATTTAAGCCTTTCCATTATAAGACTTCACAATTTATTATATATTGTTACGTGGACGCCCGCGTAGTCGCAGCATTATACAAAAAGACACTCTCTCGTATATTAACGACGAACAATAATCTTTATTTCGAGAGGAGGGACGCGTGCCACGTCTACTCTTATTGTAGTCTATCCGACTCTCCCCTATTCCTGTTATATCGTCGTTACCAAAACGACGCTGCAACCAACATCATTCAACTTAATATATCGATATCCAAACTGATATCGATAATCTCGACCCATATTCGTAACAATATGTACGTAATTTTTCCTATATCAAGGCAGGCTATTACGTTCTCGACATCTAGAAGTCAAAGTAAATCGAGAGGTAAAAGTTGTCTTTTTAAAAGCGATAATCAAAAATGGTCTTTTTTTATTATCATTAACGCATTTGTTTGGCTTTTCATACTGTAAGGTACCTGTTAAAATATATGAATAGGAACGCAGTATCTGTTATATATTAATTAGTATAAAATTTCACAACAGTAGAATGATATTTATGTGAATACAACTGTCGATACATATATTATAATGAACACATTGTGCCAATCTCTTGCATACATCTTTCACTAATGAGTTCCTACCTATTCATGTTTCCCAACCTCTGCTTCAATGTTTAAATATTGACAATGTGAGAGGGTAGAATTTTCATTCGATTCAAAAGCCGCGAATAGCATCTGTATTTAACAGATCATGTTCCAAATCTTTATAACGAATCCGACAGAATATTATAACACAAAAGTGAAAGTCGAAGTTAAATAACATAACTTCGAAAGGAATTAATAACGCAAGAAATTAATTCTTCCTTTAGCAATCTCAACCAGTTAAGAATAATACGTCGATTACCCCTAATTATTTTAACCCTTTGGCTACGGCAGACTTTGGCATGCACCGGCCTACGGTACGACCACGAATTAAGTCGCGACGTCCGCTGGGTACGGTGAAGTTTTTCGTTTTTCTGAAGAAGTATATTAAAATATTCAATATACTGAATTCTATTACATTAACCCTTAAATGCATGAATTAATGAATTTTATTTAAAAATTAGGGTTACAATATTTCAAATGAGTGGAAATCGGGAAAAATATTAAAAAAAATTATAAGTCATATCTTATAGGGTTTTTATTGAAAAATATTAATGATTCATTTTTGGTACACTATGCAAAATAGACATAAAAATTCTTTAGTTAGTATGAAAGAGATTGAAGCAGTCGTTTCCTTAAAAAAGAAACCTTACCTTTAGAAAATATTTTTTGTTTAACGAATACACCAAAATATTTCTAAATAATCCACTTCCAAAAGTACGTAAATGAACCCGCTATCAAAAATGCGCGCCAATTGGTATAACGTCAGAAAGATACAAATATTGAAGTCAAATGTCATTATTTTAGTTAATTTTTGATAAGTCAATGGACAAAGGAATCACTGCCATTCAGCCAAATGTATCGATATCAAAACTGTTGTCGGGTATCCGCGCAAAAAGTTATTGATTCATTTTTGGGACTCTATGCATTTAAGGGTTAAAACAATATTACTTGAAGTGAACATTAATTTTAAGCTTTTTCTACAATATCTAATGGACGAAACAGGCAAAATTTGATCTGGCCGCCTATTGGCGTCTACAGTACTGGGATGACAACATGTTTCGGACGCCAATAGGCGCCGACAGTGTTAATTCGTTGACTGTTTAAAATTGTTCTAATCAATCTAAGAATCTTGCGATAACTTAATAAATGCACCCACGAAGAAACGAATGTTATTAGTCGAACATTGTCTCCGAAAACCCAGTCGCTGTTTATTCGAGGCGTTAGATTCGAGATGCGCCGAGTCGCGCGAAATCATATACCGCGGCGGAACTAATCAGTTTTGATGCAACCGCGGCTACAAGTCAATATATACGTAGACCTCGGGAATCAATATTCATTCAGAACTTCAACATTTCGATTCGAATTCAAATTCAAACATGTATTCACCTGAAACTCAAATAGTTTCGGCCGTATATCTCGAACAACTTTCAACAAGTCTCGAACAACTTCAAATTACCAGGTAGTAATTTAAATACGCTCCCGCACTTCGAACCGGTTGCGCCCTATTATAATGGACGATTTTTAATTACTTCGCGCCCGCGTGTGAAACGTCGGCCCCATGCAATTTCAAAGTGAAATACCCTATTTTAGTCGCCGTCGCCACCGCGGCGGAAATTTTCCCCATGAATATGCTTCGACGCGGCCGGCGATCGAGGTAAAATACCGCGAACTCCTTTTTAATCATCTTCCCCGTCGACGGAGTCTAGCTCTGTTTCTTTCCGCGTCGCGATTGTTTGCAAACTGGATAGATTGGTTTCTATAAATTTCTAGATTATTTTCGATTTTTGTAGCTTCCATCGATTATTCTCAGTAGGAACAGTTACAGGGGTTGTCACGCGTTCGAAAGTATGCGATTTCAATTCCATTAAAGAGATAACGTAAATAACTCGAATAATAGTTGAGCCGTTAGTGTATACACCGCTTTAATAATTAAAAAGGTTTGTTTTAACAGAAACCTCATTCGATCAAATTCTAATTACTCTCGCGTCTCGTTCCACTCTCGTTATATAAAATTAAATAAATTAAACAGTAAAGCTTATTCCGGCATCAAAGTGTAGAAACGAAAATAAAAGAAAACACTGAATATTTATCGAACAAGATGTTAAATTTTACTCTCCAAAATTAAACAGAATAAAACAATGAAAGAGTTAATTATATCTGAAAACGGACCAGATCCATTACGCAAAAAGAAACAAAAATGGTCTCGTACTGTCAGGAAAATTAATAAAAATAAGGCAATCATAGAAATTACGTTGGAAATCATAGCGCAAGCTGACAAATGGACAACAAGCTTTAAAATAGCAGCTTTCTGACAAGTCGTTAAACGCGCAGGCAAATTCGATCGAATGCGTCCGGAAGCGAAGCAGATAGGGAAGCCGACGCGCTTAATTCCGTTGCAGTCGGTCCGTCGATGATGTAATTAGCCAGCTTCGGCGTTTATGCGACATTTACGGTCTCCTTAAACGGTGGAAAGAAAATGGTAAGCGACGACGCGAGCCTGCAACCGTGTCGGAATGGAATCGTCAGCAGTAAAAGGATGCCTGCCCCCCCCGTGTCCTTTATTTCAGTAGGAGTGACTTTACGGGTTCACGGTTACGTGCGGAACGTACAAAGCCGGCCGCGCGACCTTAATAAACGCGTAACCCTGCCGCAGTTTCAATTTTTACGGTGTTTCGGTTTAGAGCGGCCGCAATAACAGCGCCGCGCGACTCACGTCTGAATTATTCCCCGGCACGTTTAATCGTGTCGCCCACCGCCGCGGAATGCATAAATCGTCGCGAACTGTGCGCGTCTCTATCTCGTCGGTGCTCCGTTTTCCATGGATTTTTAATTGCGTCTTGTACAAAGCCCGTCTCAGCCGCGAACTTCGTAACAGATTTCCGGCGTTCTCGGAATTTTGTATTCGCGATAGAATCTTTTAAGTATCAACCGTCGAGCGACGGACACTTTTGACAGAAATATAAATTCGTACGCCTTCGATCCATTTATAGTTTTATTCAGCAAATCTTCGATATATTTTTCAATGCACTTTTTGTAAATATGTTAAATAAAAGATAAACTGTTGACAATTTTTTTAGAAACCAGATTTTGTCAAGAAATAATATTTATATATTTTTTTTATGTTCCTGTATACACGTTTAAAAATGTACTTTGATGTAACCGATAAGCAGACTAACTGTGGATTTTATGCATTTATGGGAGAAATGGGTGGACGACATTTAAAACTATGACAAAATGGAAAAAGCAAAATATCTTGATGTACAAACTCGAACTTATTAAAATTATTAGAGAACGACGTTAAATTGTACTCGGCTCCTGTATCTTATAATCGAAGCAGAACGTTCTTATTTCGTATAAAAAGTCTATTAAAAAGTTCTAAGCTTACACATACATATATTAAATAATTGATAGACATACGAATCTAAATATTGATAACCGTATCAAATTTTAATTTTACCATTTAAAGTAGTTACAACTATTAAAACAATCTTAAAGTGCAAGAAACTTTTGATATTGTAGACGAGTCATACTTCTAATATCAAATAATTCTTCTTTGAATAAACTTATACTCTATAGTATAATATATTATAGTATATAGTTCGATATATTCTTCGAATCTATTTTTCGAATAATATTTCATTCGACTGTTCCAAATAAAAATATTTCCTTATAACGTTTCGAATAAATTCTACGAATAAACTTGCCTCCTTTAAAATTGGCCACCCTTTAATTTCAAGTCGATCCAAAAGTCCTCGTACGTATTAAATCGACGCCAACCTTATTTTTTGTTCGATTTGCTAAGCAACTATATTTCCGTTGTTCCACCCACGGACCACCTCGAGCAGAAATGCATTCGCTTGTTCCGCGAACGGTCGGTTTCTGCGCCATCGGTGACACAGTGCATAAAGGCTGTCGGGGGAAAAATAGAAGGTCTAAAGTCGGCCTTATCGGCGCATCAATTTTCGATTACTATATCCACCGCTTACATGTGCTTAACAACCCGCGAACCGCTAGATAACGGTTCCGCAACGACCTTTCCGCGTGGCCGATAGCCTCGCCTCGCCCGAAATACCATTAGATAAAGTTTCGCGCGCGGTTGCGAGAAGGGACCACGAGGCATCGCCGCCGACCGGAAGCCCCGGGTCGTGACACGCGAGGGTGGGGTTGCTTGAAAAGATCCATTCGGCGACTATGATTCGCGCGAAGTTAGGCGAATCTCGTTGCCCGGCAATCCGGCGCGTTGACTCCCATGGCTGGCCGACGATTTGCCAGGCCGCGGACAGACACTCCTTGCTCGTTCATTAAACAAGTTTACTCGTGGAGAAGTTCTCCCCGACTATCCCTCCGGAGAGCAGAGCTCCTGGAACATGTTGGACAATGTTGTCGACAACTCGGCCCCGTCCGAGAGAGCTAAACTTTGTCAACAAGAAAATGTCAGCTGCGGATTACCATTAATGAGATATGTCTCGCCGCTTGCGCACCCCGCCCCTATGGAAAATATTTAATCGTCAACTTCCCCTGCAAAAGCCCCTGCAATCCTGCGCCGCAGTCGACCACACCGAAACGCTTCGTTAAAAATGTTAAATCTCCGAAATGGTTTTTCGAGCAGAGTTTTAGACCTTTTTAGGACGTTTCCTGAAGATATTCAGAGAGTTTGCGGACTTGTTTATTGTATTATTTGGAATATTTACGGTTGACAAAGTAATGATAAGTTCCATAAATTGACAGAGTAATGCTAAGTCATTTTTGTGACTCAATAACGTGTATATTTTGATTTTCTAGTTATTTCCAATATATTAATATACAATTTTTTTTATGTTTTTATTTTCCATTTTCTATTATTTCTAATATATAAAGATACAGCTATAATATAAATAAAAACTTAGCAAAATACCGCGTCTTTATATTTCTGTATTAGAGATAATACAAAATAGAAAATGGAAATAATCGAAATTATTATTAGAAATAATAGAAAATATTATTGCAGATAATATTAGAATTGTCTACAATTGAAATGGCAGAAAATATAAATATACATTACGACATTAAATTTTTCTTTAACCCTCTATGAGCCCGTATAACTTTCAGGTTAATATATCGACATTTCACCAAATAATTTTAGATTTTTCACAAAATGGTTTATACGTCTTCATTGCACAAGATCCTTGAAATAGCCAATAACAATATCGATAACAAGCGAGAACACCATCAACCTGAGATATCGAAGTAAATACCATACAAGTTGTCTGCAGATAGATATTTAATAGAAAAACTCGGCCCATAGAGGGTTAAATGTCAATAAAAATCTAAAAGTTACTTCGCGTGTAATTGCAACACTTTGCATATACAAGTTATCTATTGTAGTAAAATAAGACTGAATTAGATATGACAAAGTATTTTATTCCTCTGCTAGTGGCTACGGGTTCTTTCAGTGCGTCTACGCAGTTCGAATTCTCGCAACCAAGTGTCATGACCTCTGCCTCGCCATCCGTCCTCGAATTTCCACTTGGGCCCCCTTTCTTCCAATGTTTAGGTGATCTCTCATCAGCGACCAAACGAACGCCGTAGAAATTCTCGGGACCAGCGAACAGAGGATCTTCTCCGAGCTTCGCTTTCACTATTTTCGTAATTTCGCGCGATCAAAGACGAGCAATATCTATAACTTCGGACGACCCGTGCCCGAGAACGGACTTCGAAGCGTTAACGGTGACATACTATACGTATAACGCGCATCGACGAAAATTCGATCGAACGCGGTGTAACTGCGATTTATTTCGCCGGCGATTGTTTTTTTTTCGTCTATTTTTGACAGACGGCTACGCGAACCGTTCACCGAATCTATTCAACGGGCGGACAATATCTCTGGGTTATGATGGATTTTTTCTTTGAAATGTTACCGTCATGCCAGCGAACGGGGAGAGCTTGTTGCGCGGCGATCCTCGCAGTTTAGATCCTTTGACGCGCGTTTATTGGGGTCCGGCTGGGACAATCGATTCGTTTCCCAGGAAAACCGCGGGACTCGTTACGCGTTTTGTTATTTCAAACGGATGGAAAACAGTCCCGTCGAATCGAGAGACGAGCGCGCAGCTGCGGTCATAAATTTCAGGCGACGAATTCGGATTGCGGACAGACGCTTGTTGCGTAACTGTTACTTATTTGATTAGCTGGTTTCCTTGTTAATTTTTTAATACCAGGTTCGTGGAGCACTGGAAGCAATTGCCTATTTTATATTAATTTAGAAATATCGAGGATTGCTTAGCCAGGGTTTATGGTTGTGGGTCGTGTGCTTCGAAGCTTTGAAATTGGCTAGGGTATGGGCCTGTCATCCGCTTTTCAGAAAATGGCATTTCCGACTGTCCCAAGCGACACGGTTAATCCTCATAGATTTTCGCTATAATTCACTTGCCATAAATACCTGGCCCTTGACACATGGTGCGTCGCAAATCGCGGAGAAGTTGTACTTAGCACGATATGGTATCCAGATGTCGGGGACTTGCTAAGGTCCACGCGCAGCCTTGCCTTTCTCTTTATCTCTTTCTCTCTTTCTCTTTCGCCAAAATATTCACAATACCCATTAGATCCCAAACGTTGTCTCCTTGTCATTGCCTCGATCCTCGCCCACCCTTAGTTTGGTGAAGTAGAGAGAACTAAAGCGACGTTGAGGCTGAAGTCTGGTCCTTTGCGAGATAGTTGCTAGATAGTCGAGAGATGTGGTAAATAGTTGTTGGATCCTTTGTTAGTGACTCGCCAGATTGTTGTTGCCCTCGCATAGTTCGTCGTTAGAGATCATTGTTAATTGGAAACCAATCGTTGTTACATTCGTAAGATTCCGTCAGAGAATCGAATAGGGAAATAGATTGGCGATTCCGCTAGAAAATACTACGAGTCTCGCCAGAGACTCTCGAACCTTGTAAACCTTGTTATTGCTTGTTGCAAATACGCTACAGTCGGTTTAAACACTATATTTGTTCCTCCATTTTGGAGGTGCCCCTTCGAATTAGTTTGTCAATTAGTGGTGCAAATATCACTGCTGTGCAAATACAGTCATTGCTCGAAGGATCTTCTGATCAACTACGTGCCAAAAGAAGAAGAGTAACAATAATTTATTTATTCGAATTTTTAGCGATTTTCATAGGATATTTGTACTAGGTAAAACGAATTTATTGAGTAGACTTCTCAAAAATGTATTGTTACTTCACTGTTGATCTTTGTGCAACATAAAAATTGTCTGCATCGATTGCAAAACATGAGAGACACGTGCAATATTTTTCTTCGCTTACGTGATTTTAATAATTTGAAATTGATACATTAAGATCCTCACGTTCTTTTAATCTTCTCACTATTTTACATTTCACCATTCTAATTTTAATGTAAATACACGAAATCCGTGATATGATAAAAATACAGTAGTCTCATAAAAATGACAAGATCGAATTTATTCAAACGTCTCGATATTTTCAGTGCTATGTACAAAAGCTGAAAATTTGTTTGCGGTTCTATAGTTGTCAATAGACTGCAGATTTGGCGCATTTATGAAGAATTTAATATTTATAACGTAAAACAGTAGAAAGATAAAATACATTTAATAACATCGATATGTCGCTTTCGATCTACTAAAATGATTAAGGAAAGGAAATATTTAATTTACTCCTACTGTTTGCAATAAATGCAGATAATTTTTATCTTGCACAAATCTCCGCAGTACATTTGTTTATTACACAAATTTGCTTTCCAATATTTCATTTTCTTCATTCTCGACTGTACCAAATCGTGCAGGAACGAACCGATTCGCAACCTCGACGCATTTCACCAATTCCTTCCTTTCTTTTCGTCCGAACCATGCTATCGCTATAGTAAGTTCAAGTTACCTGTTACTTCTGCGCCGGATCCGTCCGTATGCAAACAACGAACAATCATCTCGACCGACGGGCCGGGGGGAGACGTTAAAATTTCGTTGAACACGGTCGCCCCGTTTCCTGGTCGCGCCTCGCCGCTCGTTCATCTCCGTGACAACGACCCTGGGTGGACAAACACTTGGCGGATAACGAAATTAACCCTCGTCTCGAGCGAGGAGATCCTGATTTGGCCCGGGCATAACTGCGACCCGACGGCTTGTTCAGCGAACTGGAAGAGGCTGTTGCCGGGAAACAACCCGTTCCGTCGAAACTTTGCTCAGTACCAAGAAAACTCGAGATCCCTCCAACTACTTACGCCAGCCGTTCGACTCTTTAATTATGTAGACCGTAGACGCGTCGCCGACGTATCGCCGGCTCTAAACAATTCTCTTCGGACGGGATTTACGGAAAATAACAGGTTCGTTTTCCCATAAGCGATGTCTGCTTCAGAAAGAACGCGAACGCGTCGCGCGTCGGAGTTGTATTAATGCGATTACGGTGTAATTCAATTTTCCAGTTTAATTGCATTGCGTTTTGATCTAAATAGCAATTTAGATACGTTGCAGCTCATTTACATAATTGCAATCTTATCAGTTAACTCGATTGTTAATTGTGTTAATCACGAGTGCAATTCAAGTGTATTGTAATCGAAATACAATGCGATCTAAATGTAATCACATTGAAATACAATCTCATTGAAATGCAATGTAATTGAAATGCAATGTTATTAAAATACAATGTAATTGAAATGCAATGTAATCGAAATACAATGTAATCGAAATACAATGTAATCGAAATACAATGTAATTGAAATACAATGTAATTGAAATACAATGTAATCGAAATACAATGTAATCGAAATACAATGTACTCGAAATACAATGTAATTCGCATGTAACGCTATTGGTATACAGCGTAATTGAAATACAATTTTATAAAAATTACAGTCCGGAAGTTTGCGAAGCGGCCGGTCTTCCATGAATTTTTCCTCCGCTTCGCCGTGACACGAGCGAAGTTAATTGGCTTCTCGAGATTCTCCCTACAGAATTTCATTTGATTGATGTGTAGTCACTGGAAGTTCTGCAACAGTGCGCAACAAGATCCATTCGAGGGCAGAGGAGTCAATACGATCGACAGAATTTTATTCGCTGCATTTCGTGCCGAGCCAATTGACGATTTAAAGTATTTTTCAAATCTGAACTGAAACCCGCACGTTTTATAACGTTTTTAATAGACGTTACAGAAAGTACAACTTAGGGCATTATGATGATTCAATCATTTGACTGCGTTGAAAATACGTTGAAAATAGCTTCAGGATAATGTTGTATCTTCCAGAGATGGGGAAAAATAATTTGAGGATTAAAGATTATAATTCGTTAGGTATTGTAACTAATTTACTATTATTTGTAGTAATTAATCAATTTTAATAGTTCATCAATAACATTCGAATGGAGAACTAAAGACCTGCATGTTAACTTCCTGACAACTAATTTCAATTTTCACGTGTTTGGAAAAAGCCTATAGGAAAACTAACATATCTGAAAGGAAACCCCAGAAAAACTATCTTATTATCTAAAAAATTGCTCAAAAGAAGTCCGCCGTTCGTGTATTAGTAAAATTACTTTCTGCCCAAATCTGACATGTTAAATAAATCAAATAAATAAAAACCCAAAAAAAACAAGTACAATCGTTCGAAGAACAGCTCCGCCAGACCTTTCAAAACCGATCCGCCGTGCATCCGGTATTCCAAAGAGGACACACACCGGCTGGTAATCCTTTATTGCGGAGAATAGTCGTCGGAATAAAAACGTCGGTGTATCGGTGCGCGCTCGCCACAATGGAATTCACGGAGCATTTTATTGCCCGCGAGAGCGCGACGCGACGCGACGCGTCTTCGTAACTCAGTTATTCCAGGCACAATGGCAACGAGAATAACAGGGGCGGAGAGTGGGAGGCCATGTAACATGCAACGCTCGTGGAAACGTACGGTGTGTGTATCCTTTGGATGCCGCGTGTCTAACAAGTCCGCGTATCGTTCGCACTTTCGTGCCGGTTACCGAAGAAAGACAAAAGACCATTATATCGGCGATCGTCCCGGGCACGGTGGCCGCGCGCGCGCGCGCGCGCCCGCCTGCAATTCGAGGGCACAATAGGAGGTATGGTTGCGCAACCAGAACGGTTATGCGATTAATGCGCAGCACTGCGGCAAACTGTGTCACGAAATGCATACAGAGTCGGTGTCGTTTCTGGCGCGCAGATGATTCCTTCAGACGAGAACGGCTCGGGCGAACGAGAGGGTGAGAGAGAGAGAGAGGGGGAGAGGGGGGTAGAGGGGGAGAGAGGGAGAAAGAGAGACAATGCGATTCGTGTTACGTTCTGTCCCGACCTTCTGTTCCCTTCTAATTATAATTCGTCGCTCCGCGGAGGCTCATCTGGACCGGAATCCCGAGGTTTCCTTCATAATGAATGGGACCGGCGTTCGAGCAAGCTGTAATGGGACAGATAGACTTGTTATGCAAGAGCATCTTAATTATTTGCCGCACGAAAGAAGTAGCCGGTGCGAAAAACTGCGTTAAGCTGAAAGTACCTATTATGGAACCGCTTTTCAGAGTAAGAGATCGATTTTATTAGAATTGAAAGGTGTTGTTGATGAGTACTGTTTGATAGATTGATGTTTCTGGATGACGGGATGAATTTTGAAAATATTAACCCTTTGCACTCGATGCGATTTTAAATGTAAAACTGAAATAATTTTTCTGATTCATAGTATTTCCATTCTGTGCAACAAAATGCACTTTTATGCATACAAAACTGATTCTTGTGACTCCTACCAACCGGTTCACTACTAAATAATTTTTTAAATCTAAGCTTTGTTGGTATAAAAATTATCTTGGGATGTGGTAGAACAATTTTAGTGGTGCCTCAGAGTCACCGTTCGAGTGCAAAGGGTTAATATAAAATGATATGAGTAAAATAGTGAGTACGAACATGTAGCTATTATGGAACACTCTTCGGCACTGTGTTCCATGTTCAATGTCCCTAATTGGGAACAGCTATTCTTCCTGAACAATCCCTACGTATATATTCTTTTTTACAAGCACCAAGTTGAAGTTTTTATTGAGGGTAAGATATGTTATTTATTGGTACGTATTTCAATTTATACAAAAAGGGTTTAGACAGGCAATTAATGTTCCCTTTCATTCTTTTATATTTGCTAGCAAGAAATATATCTTCTATAAATATACTTTAAACTATACAACATTAATATTATAAATTTAATCTAAACTGTGAAAATATATTTGTTCATTCTTAATTGTTTTTTATATCGGGAGCACTTATTGCAACTTTTCATATTCTCGCTACAATTATATATTTTTTAATGACTTCACCTGCGCGTATCTAAATCACTGAAATTTATAAAGCGCATTTTTCAAATTTTCATTACAGCATCCGATAAAAAATCTGATAAAATTTCTTAATCTTCTCATCGTTCCAATCGATTGACATTAAAAAAAAAAATTTTGATTCCCTAATTCCTTTTCGTTACACGAATACTTTTTCACATCGACTGTATCTGTTCATCGAATCGGTGAACTTCGAAGTTCGAATCTCGGCGCGCGCATTTCTCTCTCGCTTAATTTCCAGCAATCGTTTCGCATTTAAATTGTCATCGATCGGAACAGCCGGTCGAACGGCAATCCAGGAAACAGATCCGTCCGAACGGCAGTCTATCACCAGGCGGCAGACACGCGCGCACGTCACGTGTACACGACACGGCTGTTTTCGAATAAACGATTACTCATTCGCGCCGCCGAATTTCTCGGCGAAGGTTAAGAAAATCATGGCAACGGATTCCGCGGATGTCGTAATCGAGCGTCTAGCGAGCTTGCCGATCGTGGCAATGACTCACGGCGACTCGTTGATTCACTCGGTCGACGACAGAGCGGATCAAACGGCGTTTATTAATCGAAATCACACGTGCTCCTAGTATCGTCATCGCGGAAACGGCGTGTTACATTCGGAATTTATTGCCTGGCGTCGCCTCGATGTTTCTTCCTTTATGTTGCTACTGTGAGTAATTTCAGTTAATTGAGTCATTGGATATAAGGTTGATAGATTTTGTAGCAATATCTATTAATTGATATAACTACTACCACTCTCTCTCCCCCTCTCTCTAAATTAGCACTAGATTGTCTAAGCAAGTCATTTTCACTGCTTTTCAATTTCAATTAGAAAAATAATTATGTAAATAATGACACAGCTTCTTATAATTTTGTGACTTTTTCTACAACATATAAATGCGTTTATTAATCATGGTTGTTGTCCCCCCCCCCCTCCTTCATTTTCGGTATATACATGTGTTATACCTATATTGCCGAAAAGCAGTCATTTTGCTGTCTTCAAGTTTCCGTCTTTCTAGTGTTAAATATTCACAATTGGGTCTTTATTCTATCTTATTACTGAATCTTTCAACGTCATAGACATTTTTTCGACGACTGCAACGAATGAGATTTCTTAAGGTACATTTTTCACAATCTCCATTGTATAACACATTATTTGTTACAATAATTAAAACAGAGACGATTAATTTCAATTCATAAAATTATGTTGTTCTAAAAATCAAAGACATCTACATAAAATCTCTTATAATTCGAGGTTTTCATTTAACCCTTTTCACTTGAAGCCATTTTATCTGTAAATCTGAAATAATTTTTCTGGTTTCATAGTATTTCTATTCTATGCAATAAGTGCGCTTTTATGCATATAAAATTAATTCTTGTGACTCGTATCAACAATTTTATTGCTTAACAATTTTTTAAATCTTTGTTGGTGTGAAAATTATCTTGAGACGCGATAGAACAATTTTAGCGGTGTCTCAGAGTCACAACTCAAGTACAAAGGGTTAAACTTCGACGCTATGCAGAGTCATTTTCAAAATGAACAAACGTACCAATAAATCATATTAAATCAAAAGCGGTATTCCTGTAATTAACATTCGATCAACTATAAACGAATAAATATTTCACTTCGGCTATCTTTTCATCGAATGACATTGTCCAGCGTTTCCGGGGGGGTAAGCGTCCCACCGTGGGTCGTCGCACCGTCGTTTCGACGGTTTCTACCCGGTTCCAAGCACGGCGAAGGAACGAACGGAATCACGATTTTTGTCATTAGCATTTTAATAAAACGCTCGTCCTCCGCCGCGCCGGCGGGAACAACCAATAGGGATAGACCCTGGCATTCGCTTCTGAATGAATCATTCCGCGCGTTCGCGCGCGTTTGCATAAAAGAAACGCGCAACGTGGCGGGGCGTCCACGGGTGTCGTCGATGGATGGGAAATGGCGTGGCCCGATGGCTACGTGTCTTCGTTACGTGATTCAAAGGACGCGTCGGAATGCTTATCATCTGTACGATACACGCTCGGAGACGGGGCTCTCTGCCGACGCTTGTATTTCGTATTTGACCGCCGTCGCTGTTGTCGACTTCCTGCTATTCTTCCAGTATCGGTAGACGGAGAAATATAAGCGAGCGCCGCTGCCCGTGCCGGTGCACTCGTTAGGTATACCGTTATTATAACGGCGGCACGGTAGAAAGTTCGCGTTGCTCTTTAATGTCACAGTCGATTCCGGGATTTTTATCGATGCCCTCTGCCGCGACGTGATCGATAAGCAAGAACCCCCCCTGGCCTTTTTCTCCGACGACCATCCTCGACGCGTTAAATCCACCGTGCCGTAGATGGCTCACGTTTTCCCGGCGAAAATATTCCGAACGCTGTACCGAACGGTGCGCTGTTCCGATGACGGCGCGGTTCGTCTGAAGTGCACGTTTTTAATCTATAGATGGGAACAACTTGGTAATTATGCTTCGAATAAGAAATGAAATGCTTTCGGGAGGGAATTATTACGTAATACGTTATTACGTAAGTGGCAACCTTTGTTTCTTTCAAATGGAATCGTATCGCGTTGAATATCGATCATTATTCGTCGATGTACTGTTTTAGACTTGTTAATACGATTAAAGAACAAATTTTATTTCGCATAAAGATTTGAAGTAAAAATGCATTTTATAGCGTTTAGTACAACTAAATAGCGAATTTTTGTGCGAAATAAAGATTGTTTGCATCAGTTGTAAGAATTAGAAGCTAATTCTTTCTTTAATCATCTTAAACTCATACTTTAATACTTCAAAATTCTTTTAATTTTCAGCTTGCTCAAATGATTAAAAAGAAAATTAACTGTACATCTCATTCCTGTCGCAACTAATGCAGACAATTTTTACTTCGTATAAAAATCTGAAACGAAAATGCCGTCGTTAATATTACAATTAAACAGCGAATTTTTGTGCGAAATAAAAACTGTCTGCGTCAAATACAAGATATAACAAATAAACAAATTCTTCTCTTTCCATTGACTTTAATGCATTAAAATCATCGGTCTCTTAACCCCTTGCACTACAACTCATGTTACGTTGCCTTGATCAGCACTTACTTACCCTTAATATTTTTAATAAAATGACCATGCTTTTCTTTCCAGGCTTTGATAACAGAATAATTTATTTTTATTTCGATTTAAAAGAAATTAATAATTACTACGTGATTTATTTATCAATTAATGTTCCCCCGGGTTTACAAAGAAGACCCGAGGGTCTTAATATTTATTAGATCCTGCATGAAATCTGTATCACGAGTCTGACTCGTTATAATAGTTCAAGGGGTTAAAATTCTTTTAATTCTCCCTATCGGTATCTCAGAATTCTTCGAATGTCTCCACCCTTTTCCACCATCAAATTTCTCCGCGAATTCATGAAATCCGCAGTCCATTAATAAGTAATAACATTGAGTATCGCAGAAAAGAGATTTCTACGTCCACTGGAACAAAACCCGCGCACTCGGCCGCGTCCGGCACGTAACAACGAAGACGTGGATCGGTCGCGCAACGATCCGCGGATAAATCGAATCCGCGCTCGGTCTCGACGAAACGCGAACTCGAGGCGGCTATCGGCACGCGACGGCACAATGGAAAGCCACCCACACGGGCGCGGTGCCGCGTAACGGCATTAGCCCAGATCGCGTGGCGAGGATCGGCCCTCGTCCGATTGAATTTCCTCGCGGGGCGAGAGTGCCGCGGAACGAGGCTCGCGGCAGCCTCGCGGCAGCCTCGCGAAACCCGCCGGAGAGGATCCACAAGCCCGCGGATCTAGGAGGTCGATCGTCTCCTCGAATCGCATCGGTAATCGCCGCGGGTCTTCCCTCTCTACCTTTCCACGATTTCCGTCTCGCCGTTAAGAGGCGTGTCAGGCTTACGCGCGAGTCAGAAAACGACGCAGACGAGGCGGAAAGGAACGCGCGTGTGTCCTCTCGTGTCCTCTCTGGTTCCGGCGGGAACGCGCGCGCGCGCGGTACCTTTCGCGATCGGTTTCGGTCCTCGAGCCGAATTCGCAACCCCCTTCGGTGCGATCGCCGGTGTCATTTCCGTCGGGGACGAACGGGACGGGAAGAAGGTGTCAGGTGAATCAACCCTTCACTGGCCACGTGGGATTCGCATCGCTCCATAAAATACATCGTTTACCGGTGACACATTTTTCATCAAATTTAAAAAATTGCTTCAGCTCTCAGTGTCCGATTCGTCGATCTGTTTGTGCTAATGTTACTTTTACTGTTCAGTTTTATCTACGTTTAAAAATTCGTTTTCATTACAATCGTGTCGGAATAAACTAACTGGGACGTGTAAAATACAAAAGAGTCGAAGTGTCGTCCAGTACGGTAAAATTTAGTTTTCTAATGTCAGTTGCTCTAATTAAATTATACTTAACGTGTTAAGTGATAAGTGAAACTCAAGAATCCGGTCTAAAAATTTGCAGTCGTTTTGTTGAATAGAAAGTGAAGGAACTGGTCGGATAAGACGTTGCGGTATGATTTCATTTGGACACCGTTCAATTTTTAATCGGCGTCGTCGAGCAACAGGCTAGTTACTTCAAGCGTTAACGCACCTCGTTTATGAATAAAACATAAGCCACGGTGAATTCTTGTAATAAACGTGGACAGTAATTCGTCGAATGCTGGCGTGTCTTGTAACCGATATTCAAATATCTTCGGAGACTTTGATAGCCAGGATTCCGGAGCAATGCGTCCGACTTTTAAAATGACTGCTCGGAAATGCGAGAGTCGTGTTCGATAAATCGCAGTCGACTATTCACCGTACCGAAGAAATAATTCCTATAAAAATATGAAATAAATTGGCAATTTAAGATAACGATTATGAAATTCCTTTTACATTATCGTGACCGTAGGAACACTTTATCGCACCAGTTTCGCCAGTAGCGTGCCCGAAGCGGTTGCACGTCTCCGTCGAATCGGTCGCTAGTTCGCGTGTGCGTTAATTCGCGCGATAAACGAGGGACGTGATCCGTGGCAGCGGTGCAATCGTTGGAAATGACCGGACCGGTCGCGGAGTGATAAGGGCGAATATTGTTTATTAATACCTGTCGCGCGAGCACGCGGTGCCGGGACACGTCTTGCGAGCCGATAAACGGCGGAGTTTACGCTCGGATTCGCCGATCGCGAGGAATCGGCGTTATCCGTTGCACGGTCGGGGCTGCTGCACCGACGCATCCGGAAGG
Source organism: Augochlora pura (assembly GCF_028453695.1). NCBI lineage: Eukaryota > Metazoa > Arthropoda > Insecta > Hymenoptera > Halictidae > Augochlora > Augochlora pura. Next base: position 9,375,870 of record NC_135782.1, on the reverse strand, counting down.
TCGCCGCTTGTTAAGCTCGAATCACCGACGCGTGTGCGTACACCTGTTCGCGCTCGCTCGCTCGCTCGCTCGCTCGTCGACGGTACGCGCGCTGCCAGTGACATTTTTGCCAGCCGAAAGGATGAACTCACCGACGTCGAAGAACCGACGTCTAGCGCTGGCCCGCGTTGCTCCCGCGTAATCGGCAAGGGATGAAGCTGAAGGCTCATCCGAAGTTTCCACGAAGTTCGCGGGCGCGCGAAGCCTCCGTTTCGGATGTAATGGATTAGAGTTGGGACTTTGACCCGGTTGCTGCTTACTAATAGATTGAGGAAGAAATTTTCGGCAGTGGAAAATTGGATTGTGCTCGCGCGCGCGCGTAATTTAGTGTACCGCTCGTCGGAAGCTTCCGCGCGCGGAGCTCCTGGGATTTTCCGAACGGAACTAGCTTCTAAGTGATTGGAGGGGGGACTTGTGTTCGGTTATTAGTGGTGGACGCCGCGTGTTTCTTCCTTTCGGATACGTTTGTTTAATGCAACGACCCGATTCGTCCTGCATAAAGTACAGACCGCGCGAAAGTTTGCCCGGAATCTTGGAAATTCTGTTCTCGAGGAAATTGTTGCAGTTTTTGATTAATCGCTGGTGGGACGAGCGTGCTGCGCCGTATTCGATGCGAACTCGCGGGTATCGCGGATGGAGACAACAGCAATTTTCTGTTCGCTCGCCTGACAAGGAAGCTTAAAATTGATAGCCGAACTTTGGAACAACTGGAAGTTCCGCGGCACCTTTGACTACACGAAGCGGCTACGATATCGAAGAATTCATCTCCGAGGAATTTTCGGGGACCGTGGAACTGTGACGACGAGAAATTCTTGTAAGAACTTTGGCTGCATGGATCTTTTTAGAGGCATACGCTCGATGCCGGTAGCATGTTGACACCTTTTCCGATGGAACAACTTTTTGAACGTTGAACGGAATTTCTTGCATTGTTTTCGGATGATAGACTGACTAGTTTAACAGACACCGAGTAAATGATGTGTATGTAAAAATTACAATCTAGATTTCTATGAAAAAGTTATTATAATTAATAATTTGTATTTATATTTCTACTTCAATTTCTGTTCAAATTTTTATTTAAATTTTCATTTAAATTTCTATTTAAATCTCCGTTTGAATTTCGATTTAAATCTCCATTTAAATTTCTATTTAAATCTCCATTTGAATTTCTATTATTAAAAAGTTAAGTTATTTAAAAAGGTGTCGACATAAATTGCGCGTCGACTATGAAACAAACTATTTAACGTCGCCACTGTCATGCCAATATCCTCAAAGATGTCATAAAACTGAAGTAGTTTATTTAGTCAAAATCAAATTGAAAAATTACATAGTATCGCGTCACTAGCTTTCTTAAACAAGTGACAGATTGGCTTTTACTTCGATAATAATTAAGAATATTCGCAGTAAGTTTATTTCGACGTAGACAATGTGAACGACACCCATATTTAGTGGATCATGTTCCATATATTCATAACGAGTCCGTCGGGGTATTATAGTACGAGGCGTTAACATTATCCAGGAAAATTTATTCATTTATTAACATATATACGGGTTCTAGAGCGAAATATTAGAAATTATACTAAAATTATACAACGATCGCGCATACATTATACAAAAATTGACGCATAAATTACATAAAAATTATGCATAAATTATAGACAAATTATGCATAAATTATAGACAAATTATGCATAAATTATAGACAAATTAAATGTAAATAATACAAAAGTTAGACATGAATTATACAGAATTTGTACACAAATTATACAATAGAACGATGATAGAAATAATAACAAAAGGATGTTGCAACGATCCGATTAAATTTTTCGACTCAAATATAAGACAGAAAATGCATCGAAGAAATGCACCGGAGACCCAAGAGCAGCTATCGCTAGGGAAGATCATGTGACAAAGATGATTGTTGTGCAAGCTCGCAGGACGAGGGACAAGTTTAGCGTTTCGTAGGAAGAGGCCCGTGCGAGAACAGTTTTCCTCGAAGATATTTGGCCGGGTCGCCTCGAGCGTGTGTGTCCGGCATTTTGCGTGGCCGGAGCCGCAATTTCCCCGGGTGTGCATCCACGTATCGGCGCGCGCTTGCATCGCGGATAGCGCGGCGGAGACCCGGCCAGATAGGATCGCGGAGACGCACGTGTGCACCTGCATCGACGGTGTCAATATTTGCGGAGGCCGAGCGGAAGTTGGCGGCGTCACGGGCGTCGATTCGCTGCACGCGAGATGCACTCGTGAAAAGTCTGTGCGGGACTGTGTGCCGATCGCTCATCTCCGCTTCGCGTGGGTCCACTTGTCCGTCAGATTTCCCTGTGCCAGGCTACGCGATGGTAATGGTAGCGCAACTCTCCGAGCGGGCAGTGATTCTGTGCGAAATAATATTCGTCGAAAAAGACATGGAAATTGAATCCAATTATGTACAGGGCACAGTAATAGAAACAGCAAATTTCTTTCAGTTGCTGAATTGCTTTAACGAAATATATTTATGGTTATATCGCTGTTCTAATTCAATATTGAGACATTTTTATAAAATCGTGATTTGGGGATGTTATATTATTTAATATCAAATAGTATACCCTTAAGGCAAGAGCATTAAATAATCATTATATTCCACTGTTCAATTTCTATGTTCTTTGTACTACTTAAAAATTATTGAAATATTAAAGTATCTATATTGATATAGATTTCTTTTATTGAATTTATTTATATTTATTTTCTTCTGTGTTCTTTTTCAATATACGTTAGTGTAAAGTTTAGAGAAAATAATTTTCATTATTCTGGAAATTATTATTTGGAAGATAAAATTTTAAATGACCTCTTCTTTATGTTTCATTAGTACTAAATTGGAGCAGCGATATTATAGTTTTTCGCTACCAACGTCACTGGCATACTTAGTTATATTTATTACAATTATTGTATTTGTTAAATGCATCTTATCAGATTGTAAAATATGATAAAAACGTCGTCAAAGTTAAACGATAAATTCTCTAAACATCACGTTCTGTGTTACAATTTTACACGATTATATTATATTCGATACAAAATGATATTCTTTAGGATACAAAATTATGATCACCGTACATATAAGACACTGATAGCAAACTCATTAATTTAGAAAAGTTTTTCAAATACGATAGCTTATTTTTCTGTCTTGGAAAGCATCATTCTTGTATATTCCCCGCAACGTGCTTCTATAGAGTTTCAACAAGAAGTTATAAATTTGAATACAGTCGTGAAAATTACAAATCAAGTTTTACATAAAAAATCGTACTCCTTTAATCTACCAATGTTATTTTTAAACACGAGTAAAATGATCGTAAATGCTCATCTCAAACAGAAGACAATTGCTACCAAAAACGCGATAACGAAATATCACACCATTCATTTTCAAATTCGTCCGATATTCAGCATCGACTTTCTCGAAAACGAAGATTCGCGCAACAAATTCACGACACATTTGTTCCTTATTTTTCTTATTCTTCTACATAGAATCACCTCTGACCGGTCTCTCTCGCACCCTGTGCAATATTTCTTGCCACCTTTGCCAGAGACCGCTATCAGATTTCCGCGTGTCCCTGTCCGCGCGGCTCGAATTAGGTCGATAGAGCCCGATCGAATTATCCCTCGTATATCATAACGCGAAAATACAAGCGGATACAGAATTTACGAGAGGGGGCGTGGACGTCGGTGATCGCGTTACCCGCGTGGGCGTTAACGAAGCGAAGTGAATTTCGGCTCCGCTGTCAGCCGACGTGACGTCGTGATTTTCATAGGCCCGCGGGTTCTTTTTTTCTGCGAAACGATTGTTCACGCCCGCCGGTGATCGACATTATCGGGAGATCGTTCCGCGCCGTATTACGAGGAAGTCGGTTTATCTGGTGGGATTTCCCGGTGGTTTCCAGCTGGTAAGAATCGGGACGGAGGTTTCTGTTGTTTCGCGCGTTCCCATGACCCGGCCCGCTCGAGCTGGAAAGCGAAAATGCCGTCCGCGTTTATGGTTGCACGGGAAAAACCGTTTATGGGAGGCGAAGTTTTGCTGTATCAATCCTTCTGTTTATGATCGAGATTTTTTAACTTAACTTGTTATTGTTGTAATATTACGGGTGGCGATAAAAATAAGCAGTTACGGTAAATTAATTGTTCAAAGAGATTGCTTATCACTTCGGAACGTTTTTACAATATTTTTGACTTTTTTTAATAATTGTTAGATTTTATTTATACGCTCCGCTTCTGTTGCACAAGGGACATGGTCGCAGCATATTTTGTATCATATTACTTCTTTCTTATATGTTTTTACTTATTTCTTCCATTTTTTCTTATTCTATCTAACAAGGATTTTTTCTGTTGACATCAGTGAACTATTATTATTATTATTATTATTATTATAAAGAAATGCTTCGAGTACTTATAGTGAATGAAACAATAGAATGCTAGGCTAATCGCTTGCAACAGGATGCTCATTAATATTACAGTTTAACGTTTCAATATTTAACCCTTAATTAGGCGCATTAAGAAAATCACCCAATTAGGCGCATGGGGTCTTAAATAACCCCAAAAGAACATTGGGAAAAGAGTATCAAAAAGGAATAAAACTTAATGGATTTCTATAGTAATTAATAAAGTTCTTTAATATACTTAACTTTAAGAAACAAATACTTACTGTGACCCTGTGGCCCTGACCCCATGCGCCTAATTAAGGGTTAATCTCAAATAGAAAACGAGTCGTACCAAGTGAAAATAAAATACGTTAGAATAAATATCGTAACTTTTAAGTTAAAATATCTTTGAGTGCAACCTGTTAATGCGTCGACACTCGCCGATCCGTTTAATCTTTCCACCGTATCGAACCGCAGCTACCCGTTTTTGCCGTACACGCGTAAAACCCGCAGCGTAACCATGACACTGCACAGAAAGTTCACATACTACGTTTAATTGATGCTGACACGCGCCACAAATTTAATTAGCCCCTCGGAAACCGATAACATGATAAGTACACATGTTATCCATAAAAATCCAGAAGTTTCCGATTGAGAAAATGAAAGCGTTTCCGATTCAAGAAATCGAAAAGTTTTTCATTGGAGAAATGAAAAATTTGCCGACCCAAAAAATCCAACAGTGTCTGATCGAACAAATTTCCGATCGAAGGGATAAAAAAGTTTTCCATTGAAAAAACAGCGGATATTTTTATAAAACGATAGTATCGTCCGATGATTCGACACACTGGTTTCGCGATCGCGTTGCGATGACTCTTCGCGGCCAGTGTTTACAAACGTATCCATTCGCATTCTGGAAAAAAAAACGAATAATAAGCGTAATTAAGGAGGAGAGTCAGAAGTCAATTAGAGGGACGATGGCCTTGCGAAGTACGCTCGGGACGCGTTACGTCACGGCCTCGGTATCTGGCTCGTAAAATCTCTTCGTCATTTCCTTTCGATACCGCCCCGCGCGCGCGCGACGCGCCGTGCAATCTCTAGGATGCATGCCGTCCGAGTGATTACAGCAAGCGAAACGGATTGAAGTTTGCTTTTCTTTGAACTTCGGGAACGTCCGTCCTCCTTTTTGCACTGTTTTATTCATATTTCGTATGAGAACTGCATCCTTCGAATTCGAAACACTTTGCAACATTTCCGCATAATAGATTAAGGATTTTTATTGATTTTGTTGCAAATATTCTTGAAGCCTTCTATCGCATAAGAGATCTGCAAATTTTAATGGATTATTTAATATCTGATGTTACATTATTTAATAACATTAAATATAATTTTTAATTACGAATTTAGAATAAAATGATTAATTACCTACACCAGTTCTGGCTACCGCAAAAATTCAGTATTACATATATCATCGATTTGTAGTAAGGAAAGACATGAGTGATTAAAGTGCAGCGTGATTTTGTAAAAATATTGCTTTCTATGTTACACATTGTATTATTTGAAAATCTCGTAAAATGTTTTTGTAAAATCTTGTAATCCGATAACGTGAAAGTAGCTCAATTTTACATACTTTTCTTATCTTTTGCGTTGCCTTTTTGTCTTTCTTTTTGCCTAAAATACGCGCAATTCCACAGGATCTTTACTATTACAACAACATTTCATTGTACGGAAACAATATACATATTTACCAATTTGAAGTTCTGTCGATCGCTAGCAACCGTAACAAATTTTTAATTAAAAAAATATGGATAATGATATAGTAATTCAGAGGAGCGGAAACGATGCAATGGCCAATATATCTACCTTGGCACCTTGGAGAACGAGCGCAGCAAATGATTCCCAGGATCGAATTAACCACTCGCGTAATAGCCAAGACAAACGATCCTTTATTTTTCTAAACGACATTCTCTCTGCCAGAGAAAACGGCAGCATACATTTCCTCTCGAACCGCATAAATGCGCCGGAGTCGAACGTGAGTCATCCTCTGTGAAGCCGACAACCTTCGCAGCCGGTCGCACGACGATGTAGCCACTAGAAAGATCTCGGAATCTTTTGTGATCCTCGGTGGCTGGCATGGACTTCTCTTAATGTTTCCTCTGCTAACTTCGTACTCTTTGACGATCGTTGCAAAGTGCTTAGAAATTCTGCGAGCACATTGGCTTCGGCTCGAGGTCTCCGAGGACCTGCGGACTCCGGAGAGAGCCAGCGGAAACTGGTCGCAGCCTTTCGAAAAGCTCTCCCCGGAGTCTCTGAAAGGATCGCAGCAGCGCGGATACTTGTTTGCCCTTTTCCAAAACGGTCTATTATTCGCGTATTAATCCTTTGCGCTCGAGACCATTTTAACCTCTTAGGCACGACGCGCCACTATAGCGGCTTTCGCGAATGGTTCGTGCTTTACACAATTGTTTTATTATTTATTAAAGCAAACAATTACAGTGAAAGCGTGTATATACGATATATTAAGAAAAGAATATATGTTATTAATACTATATATAGATATACGGAAAAAATATACGTTAAGAGAAAATGGTAATTTAGTTACGAGAAACTTTATTTGCGCAAAATCCTGCCGTACCTAAAAGGTTAACTCGGAAATCAAGATATTTGTTTCAACTTGCAGCATTCCTATTTGGCACGATCGTTTCTATTTAATATATAGAAAATTATGCACGCTCATCGAATATAGGAAAATGAATAATGTGAAAATTCTTCTAAATTACTGTAGCAATATTCAGCGTTGTCTCCGCTCGATTGTAAACTATTTTAATTTGGTAATGAAGATATTTGTCTCAACCTACAGTATTTCTATTTGGCGTTTCTATTCGATATATAGAAAATTATCTACGCTTATCTAATATAGGAAAATTAGTAACGTGAAAATTTTTCTGAAGACAGCGTAGCGATATTCAGCGTCGCCTCCGCTCGTTTGTAAAGTGTTAAGCACCCAGAGAACCCAGAAACACGTAAGTCGAGCGGTCTCGAATCGAATTCATCGAGCAAGCGATTCCTTTTTTTTTTCTAGCGGAATCGAACGGATCGCGACACAATACGTCAGCGGACGTTCCCGGCGCTAGATCCCGTAAAAACTGCAAATAAAAACTGGCCAGGCGCAACAGAGCTTCCGCAAATAAATCAACAATATTCCGGCACGGGAAACAATTTGGTGGACGCGCGGATATTTTGCAGCAATGTTCCTCGACGGTGCAAGATTTATTATTTGCCGATCGGAAGCGGGAAAAATTTTTCCACGGCACGGCCGAACAGAGAAAAAAAAAACCAAAAAGAGCACCGCGGCCGACGCCGGTAGAGAGATCAGCAGTGTATTTAATTTCCCGGGGAAAACGAGACAGCGGATGCGGGCTTGGACAGTCGGGGGACGCGGCCGACCATCGCGAATCGACAATCGACGGGGACGCGGAGAAAACCCTTGACAGCCCTGGAAAAATACGCGGTTCCCGCTTTGACGACGCGATTCGTTTTGCATGCCTCGGGAGTGGGTGCGTGCGACACGCACGTTCGACATCATGATTTACATTATTGGCGACCGTCCAACATTGTCGGGGTTGCATGCGGCGAGCTTGTTGCCTGTCGTGTCCGCTTTTTCCTCCGCCTCTGTTCTAGCCCCCCCTCCCCCTCCCTCTCCGTCATGCTCCTTTTACGCGCGGCCCGGGGAAAAATGGCTCGCGGACACGTCGAACCGGCGGACAACAATGCCGCGTGGACCGCGAAAAAAAATCCGCGAACTTCCGATCGCGCCGGAAAACGCGTGCCGGGATATTTTCGACGGCTTCGACGATCTGTCCGTCGCCGATGCGTCGTCGGCGTGTTTGTCCGAGCTTCGTGGGAGAAACGCTCGCTCGTCGCGGTGTAATGCCGTCTGAATAAAGAATCTACAGAGCTGTTTAAATGGGAACCTTGAGGCTGGTTCTCACTGAGAAGGTACTTTTTAGGTTCTGTGCTTTACCGTGTAGCTGATGGGAAATTGATGAACTTCTGTTGGAAATGTTCTTTTTGTCAGGTTAACAGAAGTGCTCGAGAATTAACCTATTGTTATAAGAAAATCTTTGTACACACGTCGCACAATAACTTCCTCTTGGAAGTTAAATTTGCGTTAATAATAAAAAAAAAAAAAAAAGTGCTCGAGAAAATGTATAAGAGTTAAGGAACTTGTATATTAATATTTTATATTAAAATTTATATTTCGTAAGAGTATCGTATTTAAACAAAGAAGAAAATCAGATATGTTAGGGTGTCCCATAAGTTTCTTGTTTTTTTTTTATGCGAAATGAATACACGATATTTGTTGTTTAAGGTGGATTTATTATGTTATATACGAACCGTTCTATTCTATAACTTTAATTGGCAAGCCTTCGGTAACCCTTATTTCGGCTAATACATAAGCCTGCATGTTTATATAAAAACAGCCACTTAGAGTCACCCACGGAAGTAACTTATGGGACAACCTAATATATGACTGGTTAATTCTAGAATAAATGAATTTTCTGCAGGGGGGTGGTTTATTTGAAATTCAGGATGTTTGAATTTGTTCCAGCTGAAAATAGCTTGCGCGTTTAATTGTACTATCAAAATTTTAGTTCACACAATGAAATATTTGACACTATAATAAATTTATTTATTTAGAATGAAAACATGATTTTCTGTAACAAAAGTATTTGCCACAATGAAAATTTGCATATCTCAGAATACGATATTTGTTGGCATGAACGTGAACGTTCTAAAAAGCCGAGAGCAAATATTTTTGAGCAATGACCCGGAATCGATTTTCCCGGGAAGAAAATCACAGGTATCTTAAAGCAGCGCAGGAATCGATAAGAGGGTGCCGTGCCTTCGATGCGAGAAAAGTTTCACCCGTCGTCAGAGAATACGAGGGTCATCAACCACGTTCTCGTCGCGCCTGAGCATTTCTCACTATCGCGTTTTCCTATATCCTCTGGCAGCAGTGCTGCGCTGCCGTCGACGAGGCACGATGATGAGAAATATTGAAAAGTAATGGTCATTCCGCGGCGAACTTCTGCCCGTGAACAATTTTTCACGGGCCGTACTGCGATGGAATGTCTACGCCCAACTCCGGGCCGCTGCTAACGAATTCATTTGTCGTGGACTTCAATCTTCTTGTCGATATCTTTCAACGCGTTCTTAGACAGCGTAGTTGTTAAAAAGTTCGTCGCAAGATATTAGCCTTCAAGTGCCGGAGCCTTTCTTGCGATCTTTTAATATCTTGAAAAATTCGTTAATATCTTACTTTTTATCGTTTCGTCGTGTGGAAATTGCAAGAGGATCGGAAGGAAAAAGCACATTTGCAAATTGCTTTCTGTTCTGATCTCCTTCGGTTTATGTGGAATTATTGCAACCGTTTCTCTGCTTGAACAATGCTCAAGTACACGTCTGGACGTTTTTAATTCTATAAATTTATTTTTATTTTTCTCTACAGTCTTTTTAATTTCAATATTATATCTATATTATATCTATAATATTGTGTCTATATTATATCTATAATATTGTGTCTATATTATATCTATAATATTGTATCTATATTATATCTATAATATTATGTCTATATTATATCTATATTATATTTCCATATTACATTATATTATATTACTGATATTCAAAATTGTTTTACCTGCTGATTTTTAATGTTGCTAACCTCTCGTTACACTAGCCACGTTTTTTAATGACGTTCTTCAAACCTTTACGTATTATTTTATAAATGTAGATACTACTTCATTTCTAACAGAATAGTAATACTAATATTAATTAAAAATTGAAAAATATCGTTTACGTGACAATGAGACCAAGAAAAAAAATTCAACACAATTATCCTAAACAGAATTTACGAACTATTTATATTCCATTCTACTATTTAAACCCAAAAATTCCCAGAAATATGCAAATATTATAATAATTCGTTTTTAACCCTTTGCACTGGAATGGTGACTCTCAGGCACCACTAATATTGTTCTTTCACCCTTGAAAATAATTTTTATAGCAACAATGTTTAATTTTAGAAAAATTGTTAAATATGCCACAGTTAGTATGAATAACGAGAATTAATTTGGTATATATGAAATACACTTCGTCGCTCAAAATAAAAATACTATACGACAGAAAAATTATTTTCGATTTAGAGCTAAAATGGCTTCGAGTGCGAAGGGTTAACAGTTCGAAAAAAATTGTATCAAATCCGACACGCGAAACTGTCTGCAAATGATCTTCGAGAAAAGGTCCCAAAATCGAGGCAGGCAGCTTCGTATCTTCCAATTACGATGGCCCCTTTAGCGGCTTAAAAGCGAAAAGCTGAGCGCTATTATCCGCGCGGAACCGCACGGCGAATCAGTGTCTGGGAAAGGCAGCATTCCGGACAAACGGATCCGCCATTGCTCCGAACGAGGAATATATATCCGTCTTGAATGCGGACGGTCAAAAGGTAACATGAGGTTGCGGTTCGGATCCGCGAAAATCCGAGCGAAGGGAGGACGGAAAGGTGGAATGATGGGGGGTGGGGGCGCGCGGTCCGAGGGAAAAAGCGAAACGTTGACGAACGGGGCGCGTCGTCGTTTTCGCGTTGCAAAACGCGGCCGGGCAGAGGTCGGGGGGGTCCGTCCGGCGATAACAGTTGGAACGGCGCGACGTATTCGATGTTGAAGCGACGTCTCGTGGGGAATGAATCGCACGGCCGATGCTGCGCGCATCGTTCCTGTGAATCCGCCTTTGTGCCCGCGAAACTGGCTCGCAATCTCTCCGGGCGCAGCTGCAGCTGCCCCGAGGGCTTGCGAAATATCGTGATATTTCGTCCGATAATAGTAACCGCAGAGCTCGAAAGCCCCGGCTCCGGCTCCGGCTCCGGCAAAGGCAGGGGGCAAGCGAGCGGCCCTTGCCGAAAGTACAAGCGGCTGGAACGGCGCTCGTCACGAGGAGTTTCCTATCTCTCCCGCGTGGATATTAACGCGCCGATTACACCGATACTTATTTCGTCGTTGCTCGCCCGTATACTTTCGCCCCGTCGTTTTCTGTTTAATTATCGTCGGCTCGTTCTTCGAGCGAGCCTTTTTACGGCCTCTTCGGAGCTCGAGCCGCTGGTTTCGCGGGTCTACCCTCTTCCACGATCGGACAGTTAACGTCGTAATTTTCCGGCAGGCACGACCACGGTGTTTACAACCAGAGTAGACAGTTATGTTTGATGTGTTGTGCGATTATTTTGTGCCTGTTCGAGGTGTTGGACAGTAATCGATTGTTTTACGATTACTTTTTTTAATCGATTATTGGATTGCGGATTTTATGCGTGTACGGGAAAATTGCGTGGTTCCGATTTAAAGCAGCGTAAGAGTTCAAAGAATTTGGAAACGATTGCAGTATTTTTAATCTTAGGATGATTATAGGAAGAATGAACGTTTATTTTATATTTTTTGTAATCGGTGAAGAGAATTTTTATTTTGCACAAATATCCGGAGTCTGTTGATTACGAAAAATAATCGTGATAATTGGAATTATTAATTGATTAATTATTGCTAGAATAGACACAATCGTTTCCCATAAAAGTATTTTTAGAATTTCCACGATCGTAAAATTGGAAACCGGTTTTTTAAAACGTGGTAAATAGAAAGTATCGCAATTAAATATCTCTATCATGTCAAGCTTCGTTTCATCGATTTGAAGTAGATGAAATGGAATTGCATCACATTGAAGAATATATCAACCCTTCCAGATTGGCTCTTGCACGATCTGTGACAACATCGTTGCATCAGATTATGTAAACTCGTGCAAACACCGCATTGGGACAAGCTGATGTCGCTGTCGCGCTCCCAGTGTCTCTTGAGTATTTAGAGAGCCGTATTTTTAAGCGTTTTCATAAATTACTGCTACATGAAAGTTAATTAAAAATGACTAATATTACTAAAGTAGTACAACTTTTGTTCTCCAATGTAAAATTTAATTAACTTATTATATTCTATAACTATATTCATTTTATCAAGGACAAAGGATATGAAATAAAATACAATACAGTACAATACAATACAACAAAATGCAATAAAATACAATAGAATAAAATGCAATAAAATAAAATTTATTCATATTAAGTGAATTTTCCCACGTATTTATAATACATCTGAGGAAATATAAGGGTCGCATCGTACGAAGAAAAAGATTGAATGTCCGGAGCCATCTCGACGGTTAAAGGATAAACTGTTTCGCTATGACTTCATTACTCCGTTCTTGACGAGCTTCCCATTTTTAATACGAAAGCTCCTCCGTATTGAGAGAAACGGGTAGACTTTATGCCAATCCTATTAGGTGTACACAATAAAGAGTGAGCCTCCTGGAAGCAGCGCGGTGCCCAGTGAAATAAAAGACGCGTATCTAATTGATAGAAGTCTTGAAAATGATCCCGAAGGAAATAGAACGAGGCGGAGACGACTATTTTTATTTTTTCTCTACCCTCTTGCTCGTTTATATTTTATTGTCCGTCTTTAACAGCAACTGTTTCGCTAATATGATATTTAATCTAATCACGCTGATGTGGCATTTCACCCCTTTCCGTACCATTTTCTTCACGGTAACTGCGATTAGAAATTTTTCAATTGACATAATTTCTTAGAAGGGGCGGAACATTAATATTTATTCCGTGCCTGAATTTACTGGTATACTTAAATATTGATAACAAGGGATTATAACTAATTTTAAAGAACAGAATAACATCAATACTTAACCCTTTGCACTCGAAGCCATTTGAACTGTAAATGTGAAATAATATTCACGACTCATAGTATTTCTATTCTATGAAATAAAGTTAACTTTTATGCGTATGCAATTGATTTTTGCGACTCGTAGCAACAGTTTCACTACTCAACAATTTTTCATATCTAAACCTTATTGTTATAAAAATTATTTTGGAACGTAATAGAATAATTTTAGTGGTACCTCAGAGTCACCGTTCGAGTGCAAAGGGTTAATATTTTATTACCAGTAATTTCCATCGCGAGTCGGACTCGTCAAAGTACGGCAAGGGGTTGATCTAATTACACTGATATGATATTTAATTCGCTCAAGATATACATTTCTTGCTAACAAGAATCATAGAAGAGGAATAAAGAGCATGATAAAAGTGACGACCGATAAATAAACTTTTCCGTTAATGTCGCCGCAACTCGAGAAAACCGGCGCAAAACTTGCCATCAGAATGGCTCGATCATTCTAAAAGGAGATCGGCTAGAGCTACAGCCATCATTCATAACCTTCTGCTATATTTGCTTCGGAGATAACTTCTAAGGACGCTAAACGTTGTTATACTCGAACACGCGGCGTAGAGGGGAGGGGGGGATGGGGCGCCAAAGGAAGCCGGAACTTTTCCGGCGCGACGTTAATGGACGCGGAGGACGTTTTCCGTTCCGAAAATCGGTACGCTCTCCATCCGGCTCGGGTTTCACGGCGCAAGAAAACGTCTGGTACACGAGCCGAGGGTAAACACTCTCCGCGGCGGACACCGAGCAAATTTACATAAGTCGGTTGCATTTTCTCGACGATTGAAATTTCAGGACGCGAAAGTTTGCCCGCGAAGAGCGGCAACCTGTCCGTTTGAAAAACCGCCCCGTGCCCCGTTCCTTCCACCGCTTTCTCGAAACTGCTTCCCTCGGAAAAAGAAGGGATTAAGTTCGACGTCCGGGGACGTTTAACCGACCCGGCTTACATCGATTCGGTGTAATCGACGAAAAGGTATAATAAAAGGGGCCATTCCGAAGAAAACGCTGCGAGGCGGTTGTGCAAACTTCAAACGTTTCGCGTATCCGCTAATTTTCATCAAACTTATCCGCGCCGCGATTTCCTCGTAGCTACGTGTTTATTAGTTCCACCGCGTCCGTGATCGATCTTGGTTTCGCATTAAAAAAAGAAAGAAACTTCTGGGGCACCTTAATGCGATATTAACACGTTGACACCGGCGTGCATCACCGGTGGTCACGCGTGTCTGTCCCATGAGGCGGCGTGTATTTGCTTATATTTCACAAAATAGGTAGCACGAAATGTTATTACATCTCAACATTATAAACAGACATTCAATATTACAAACTTAACGTAATTATTTAATTTTTAAAATTTTCAAACGCCACCTCACAGAGAAAACTCTGAATATCGTCGCTGACTTCTACAAGTTAAAAAGAGAAAACAAAATTTATTAATTCCTTATAAATTTTAGATATATATATAACACAATAATTCGCTTGAATTTTATGTAAAACTTTGTTAACCCTTTTTACTTTCTTTTTAATGAACTACATGATTTTTATCTCTTTTCGAACGTTAAAGTAACTAATTTGACAACTGAAATACTGTTATCAAAACTAAATTCTACTGTTACCTACAATAATAAAAGAAAGTAAAAATGGATTCTCTATGACTAGACTGTGGTTTCTGGTGGAAAATAAAAATCGTTTTAAGGAGCGTTTGCGAGCAGATTGTTCCCCGAGAACTGTAAGAACGGTGGTTGTTTCGGCCGCTGTCGCGACCGAGAATTTGCTACATGTCCGCCCCCGGCCCTGACCTTCGAGGGATTTTTCCCCGGGGGGTGGTCGAAAGTTTCGCAAAAACTTTGCACCGCCCCCACCCCTCGGCGGCAAGAACGCAACGACAGCGGGGCTGCCAGTCCGTAACTGGGTCACGGGAATCGTTCTCGGATATTCTTCCTCGAAAATAAGCGAGCCGGAAAGCTCCACCGCGCGCGGGAATCTCGTAGACTACTTTACAACCTGGAAATGAGAATATGATTCGAGGAACGCGTTAACTTTCTCAAGGCTGAGCCGACTTTTAGTAGAGAATAATGCGCTCGAGATGTTCCCGGCGTATCCGAATCCCGGTGTCTACGGTATCGGCAGCGTTAGAAACAAATGCCGATGAATTTCGGACGGAGATGGGGTGAAGCTTCGTGAAATGGTATTTGAAGTACTCGAAAGAAAATGTCTGTTACGAGTTTTCATACATTTTCTTATTGATTAATCCGATCGATAAAATTAATATAAATGTCGAAAGGTTCTGAATTAAAACTTTAATACGCTTTATTTTTAATTCAATTTAATATTTCAGAACATTCGCGTATCCAGTAGAATAAGTGATATATAACAGAACTACATATACAGAGAAAAATTATATACAATGTTAGTGGTAATCCGAGGTGGCAACCTCACGGTCCGGTTTCTGCTTTAGAACTGAAAAATCCGTGGGCCTTCGTCGCCAACGGCTCACCCTCATAAAGGGCCATAAAACAGTTCGCTGGGTCTGTTTTCCATCGGTAGTCATCGTTGAAATTCCAACAATAAACGAACATATCACAATGCAATTCTAAAGGAGAACGAAATGAAAGCATAAATATAAATGAAGCACGATATGTGAAATGTATATTTGCAGAAAGTAAAATATAATACCTTCGCGTAGATTTCATCTATTTTTTAGTTAATTTCGTTAACGAATAATATTATATGTGAAACGAATTTACTAAAGCACGGACGCAATTTCGGAATGAAGGAAAATTTTACTCCATTTAAATATAGAACAAATATTTGTCACATAAAATACCCAATTTTTATCAATTTTCTGATCGATTAGGTTAACGATTAATATCATATTTCAAACAAATATACCAAAGCACCAATGCAATTTTAAAGTAACAAATTTTTAAATATTTAAAGATTGAAGATGAAGCACGGAAAAGGGTGAAACAAATATTTGAACAAGGAACACCATTAATGCAACTATAGAGAGGGATAACATTTTTAACCATCGAAGATAAAACACGGCGACGTGTTAAACAAATATTCGACAAATCTAATAATTTTCTGAACAATATTCCAAATAAACTTAATGGATCGTGAAACATTACGTAAAACACAATACTGTAGCTATGGTTTATCAAGATCGAATTTAACCCTCTTAGTACCGGCCAAAAGAGTCTGTATCTGAGGGAAATGTTTAAAACTCGTTTCACGAAGTTTGATAAAGTTTCGGAAAGAAATTGCAAGAATATTGAAAAGCTTGATAAATAACAAACTCGAAAAGGGAGAAGAAATGAGAAATGGTATCGTTGTTTAATAAAAAAATATTAACAGAAATATCTTTCCAACAATAGCCAATAACGATATATCGTTGTTCGGTGCTAAGAGGGTTAAGCAAAACTATTTCTGAACGTTGGCATGGTTTCGCAGCGTATTAGAACACTCCGAAGGGTATATACTTAATATTTAATACCTACGATTGGATCTAGTCACGCGGTGATTATAATCCTGATTCATGGAGCGCGATTTAAAATGCGAATAACTGTGGAGTCCTCGTTTAATGTGTATTGGAGCCACGTTTATTGGAATTAATGGACTTAAAACGTGTATAGTCGTTATGCTCAGTAGCTGCATGATTCATTGCATCCTATTACGTGCGTGTGCGTGCCCCGCTATAAAACGAAGCTGAGCAGGAAAGTAGTGCTCTCGTAACTTATTTTAAAACATCCTCATTCTGATGGGACTTCCAACGTATAAAGTCGGTTCCTACGATTTATCAGAACGCTTCCTACAGCTTTAAGAAATCGTACTCGAACGTGAATCGTAGCTGGTCCGTATTATCGCAGTTATTTTCAGAAATACGTCTTGTTGCTAAATATTCTAAGGATAAATCAGTGGTCATTATTGATCTCCATCTCTGTCAAACGAATTTATTCCTTCACGAAGGAAAATCGAATTAACTTTTAAGAGATGATTATTTCGATGTCCACTTGTATTCAGGGGTGCCTGAAAAATGTAAGGTTGGAAGAAAAAGAGAGATAGAAAGAGACAGAGAGAGAGAGAGAGAGGGAGGGAGAGAGAAGATGCAGACATTTATCCCCTCAACTTAGTATGGATTATATTAATCTTCTTAAAGGATCTTCTTATACACATTTTGCCTTTACTCATCCGGCGGGCTTCGGACGAAGCGCGGGATGAGACTGAAGTACTAATTAATAATGATCTTAAAAGTTCGCAGCCCTTTAAAAATCAATCTAGACTGTAATTAAAATCACCGCGCACTTTCATTCAGATTAAATCACTCGGTCAAGTAAGAATAGACCGATCAACGAACCGAGGTAACTGTGTTCCATTTGTCGAGCCTTTAGATCAATTTTTACATCATCGAAACATTCATTGAATACTCGAAATATTATTTAATGCATTAAAACTGTATCTCCATTTTTCAGACATTTCTGATTTTAAGCGTATTGTTCGCGTGACAAGAATTAGTAAATGAATCATGTTTTAATGAAATAAAAGATAGCGTTACTGGCCATTATTTCGTGCCCTGTCGTATTACTGGATTTATATTAAAAATATGTACGATGTCTTTCGATATAATATGTGTATTGTACGACGTAAATCTCACTAATAATTAATTTATACGGAAATATTCAACAAGCGTTTCCGTCGTTTCTGTTTTATTTGGACAAGATAGAGAATTTAAATCTCTCAGAGAATTGCTGTAGCATCAATTGAGATATGTTCATTAAATTTTAAATATGAAAAATACCCCTTTGTAAATCTTATATATTAATAGGTAAACATAATATCTTACATATTAGTAATAAATTTATATATAACACTTTCTTCTCCATGAACCTTACATCTTGATAGGTGAACCTAATAAAAAGATAGATAATAAATTTATATATAACACTTTCCTTTTTCTATATTTTTTTCATAGGATTTTTAATCCAACTACGAAATACAACACACGCGCCTGTATGCTTTTAACTATCGAAGATCCGTCACGTTTAATTCGTTTACGTATCATCGAGGCACGACGGCGCGTCGAGTTATAAACACGTGGCGAATCAATAAACATTTCGAGATCCGAAGTTCACGTTAATTTAGGCGAGCGTAACCCGCAATCGATCGAACGGAGATTATATCCCGTTCGTTATGATACAATTTTCACGTGAAAATCGTACACGCCCGTAAAACCCGAGAATGGGGTGCCCGATACACGGGAGATTAAAAAAGAACTGAAATTATAACGGTAACAATATATCCGGCCGATTGCTCGCGCACCGTGTAATGACGTTGCGTGCGCGGTAAACCTATTTTTTTTTTCCAAAATTGCGAAAGTCCAACGTTTCGCAAATAAACTAGAAAATCCAGATAACGAGAGCACTCGTTCCCGCCGAATATCTATAATCTTCTTTGCCTCTATTTCGAAAAATTTCAGTACCGCGTGTTTGCCTCCTAGAATAAACAATCTCTCTAGAAATGGTTGCGCCGCTGCCTGGTGAGCGTATAATTTATCGCAGAGATTACACTTTCAAACAAACTATCGCGCACTGTCAATTTGATAACGAGGCTCGAGCTCGAAACAAAAAATAATTCATTCCATTAACTTTTGAACTGTTTGTTCTCGCCATCGAGGCGATTGATTTACCGCGAGAAAACACACGGATAAATATTTTTCCGGCTCTCTCTCTCTCTCTCTCTCTCTCTCAGATTTCATCGAAATCGATGCGTAAAATAAATAAACGAATAAATCGTCGACAACGCAATTCGTGCGAGATAAGTTTCTTGTTTGTCTGGCTTTTGCGAACGCGCGAATTTCAACGGGTACAGCAATTTGCGAATTAAATGCAACGCTTGAGGAGATGAAAAAAAGGGAACAAGAATGTTGATCGAAGGGTTGTTTAGATCACGGTAAGATCCCCTATTCGATATCTGTTCCCCAGTTGCGATATATATCGACGGTCCGTGACTCGATTCTTTTCCGTCGATCGCGTAAAAACGCGTCCCTGATTGTGGACGCGGGTATCGTTCGATACTTCCGTTGATTCAGAGCCATTCCGATTCGATGCTCGATAATCGTAATAGAGAAACGTCGAGATATTTTCTGCTCGGTGTAGATTAGAAAATAGCTTGACGTCCCGTTACGACACCGAGAGACCGAACGAGCCCCCCCGTATCTTTCTGACGGCGATCTACTCGATCAACGATATTTATTGCCTACTGTATAACCGATATTAAAATGCTTCTATAAATTTCTGGCGATTTTTCCGGCTACGTTTTTTCACCCGTGCTTCGTTCCTTCACTCGTTGAGCAAATCGCGTTCCTTGTTAACCCTTGGATCGACGTTCCGCGAATACTCACGGAGTAGCTGAATTTATTATTATTTTTGTTACAAATTTTATAACTATGTTTAGCAATTGACAATAACTTTGATACTTTTACTGTTTCAGTCTTCAATTAGAGCTTTTATTAATTAAAGAAAGGTGTAAAGTGTTCTTTCTTTATGAGATGTCTTCTTTTACTGACAAAATTCGAATAATAAAATAAATCAATACATCTTATATTCGACTTATAAAATAAATCAATATATCTTATGTTCGACTTATAAAATAAATAAATATATCTTATATTCGACTTGTAAAATAAATCAATATATAATAAAATAAGTAAATATATATCGACTGGAAAATAAGAAAGTATCTGTTAGACTGACTTTTTGTATTGAATCTATTTGTTGAAACGGAATAAGAAAAATCTTGAAGAGTTTGCTGATTGGGACCTTGGCTAACAATGGCTGCGGAAATTTAAATGTTAGATAAATCTCTTTTAGTACGGCAACTATGAATGGATTTACGTCGATGTACAACGCGTTGCTCAATTGATATCAATTTGCATTTGCTATTTGTACATTTACATCCTACGTATGCAACGTATTTACATATACGTATAGTACATCTGGAATGCATTCTCATATCTATTCGTTCTGTCTTTACGACTTTGTCTTAAGCGAATTTACTTTCTCGCTTAATAAGTTCAAAATCATTCGCATTTTAATGTCTTTTCTCAAAGGAAAAATAAAAATATTGGTGATTATGATAATTTAATATCAACAATTTTCGTCTTGTACAATCCGTACGAATACAATTCTATTAGAGATGCTACTTACATAAGTAATTATTTTCAACGTAGTATCGTTCTATATATCTTTAATCATTTTATTTATTGCATCACGAATAGAAATGCGAATGCAAATGGTTAATATCTTTACCCCTGACAGATGGAGCATCATAAATAAATAACTTTGGAAATTGAATTCTTTGCATTCTGGGGTACCAACGAAATTACCAATCACGTTCCAAAATAATTTGCATTCCAACAAATTCTAGATTTAAAAACGATTAAAACCAAAACTGTTGGCGCGAGTCACAAGAATCAATACCATATGCATAAAATGCACTTCGTCGCATAAAATGGAAATACTGTAAGCCAGAGGAGTTATCTTAGATTTGCGGTTCAAATGGCACCGAGAGCAAAGGGTTAAGAACGTAACATATTCGATAGCGACAGAGACAAACTGGCAACACGATCGGGGCACGAACTTCGCGATTCCGTCTGGGACATTCGATAACGATTCTTTCGAGCCACGGTCCAGGTGTAAGTTACAGAAAATCGTTTCGTGCTCCGAGGCCACGGGTTCCGAGTTCTCGACGTGACGGAATCACCGTAGCGACGCTTCGCTAAGCCGCGCGTCGCTGGCAAGGTCCGCGATCACGGCGACTCTGTCTCCGTTAAGCCTGATACTCGGTGTAACAAGGAATTAGCGAGAAATACGAATACCTTTAGCGTCGAATACCTTGTAAGAGGAACGGCGGAACGGTCGCTGTAACTGAATTTTCTGACCGGATCCCTGCGAAATAAAACGCCTCTGTTCCATCCTATCCACCGCCGATCCATTCATTCTTTTCACCGCCCGAAGCGATTTCCAATCAAACTTCCTGCAAGAATACAATCGCTTAATTCGGTAAAACATAGACATTACTGAAATAAATCGAGAACATTATTAAGGATAAGAAATATCCTGGTAGCAATGTAGAGTAGAATCTCGATTTTGCGATTCTGAAATTTGCGAGATTTTTAGAAGTGTTCGATCTGCTTGTTAAGAGGAAGAATTCTACTGGCAATAATATAGAATTTATTTCTAAGGCTATAATAATTAATTAACCCTTTGGCACGGCCGTAGTTTTTCGTTAGACATGCATTTCTGAGGAAGTATATTAAAATATTTAAAATATTGAATTCTGTTACATTAAACCAATATTACTTGAAGTGAAGAATAATATTAAGATTTTGTACAATATATAACATAAATATTGCACAATATATAATTAATCAAATTTAATAATAAACGGGGTGGAAATTTGATCTTGACGCCTATTGGCGCCTACAGTACCGGGAAGCCAACATGTGTCGGACGCCAATAGGCGCCAACGGTAGTCAAAGGGTTAATTAAAGAACAATATATATTAGTTGTGTTTAGGCAGTTCCAGCGTCAAGGTCCGGAAAAACATGACACCTGTAAAAAAGTCTTCCATATAAAGAACTCTTCCATACTAATTTCAAGAAATACATCGTTCCAATTTTAAAACATTATTTAGACTATTTGCGCGAGAATAAAATTGCTAGATATCGAATAGAACCCTGCGAAAGCAGCGCCGGTAAGCGCTGCATCCCCTATCAAGACGGAGAATCAATGCCGCGACGACGAGTTCGTAAATCTCGAGGCGCCTCTATCAGGGCTTCGGATCGTTGAGATCTCGACGATCACCGGATCGTTTCGCGGGCGCTTCCGGCGTCCGACAATGACGGTGTCCCGGCGGTGGAAACTGTCGCACGGGAATCAGACGATCGCGTCGACGGAATGTGTCCGTGGTGGTATGGAATCGGTGCGGCATTCAAAAACGACACGTAGCCGGAGGAAATCCGCGACGAGCGTGTGCGCCGTGTGGGTCCTCTCGACGCGTGGTTGTGCCGGCGGAGGTTCGCGCGACGCTATTGAAACTAACAGCCGGAGATGTTCGGCATTAACGAGGACTCACGAGGTCCGTTTTATGAAGCGTGGCTAACGACACGCCGGCGTTTGCCGGCCCGGTAACTCGCTGCATACGCGCTCGTTTACGAGGACCGTTGTTTTCGTCCGTCGTTAACGGTAATAACACGGCCGTGGACGTGTGTACCTAGCCGGTTACGTTCGCCAGCTCCGCGAGCTTGTAACCGAGTGCCTCCGAGGACGCATAGGCCACCGAAGGGATCTGCATTCCTGGCCCCCGAAGACACCTAACACGGGAATTCCTACGGCGCGGCTGCCAACGGCACTCGGCTCGTTACGACACGACGCGCGCACCGCGTTGGATGCGTTCGACGACGAGGAAGCAACGTCGAGATTTAGTGGACGCGACATTTTAAACGATCAGTTATGGTTTCAGACAACAACAGGAGAAAAGTATATATCTTATTTGTTCAAATATTCGTGGCTGATTTTACGAAAATTGCGATGGAATGGTGAAAACAAATAAATATATTTTAATTTCTTTTAACGTAACCTAGGATGAGAAATTGAATAAAGCATTTTCTAGATCTGCGTAACTTATTATGTAAGCAATAAATATCATTGAAATTATCGAATTTCATTGGCTATACTATTTATGATATCTATAAGAAATTTGGAAATTTTTCGTATCAGTCGCAATTTCTACAAAAATATGTGTAAATGGTAACTAGAACATTAATTCTCCTGACGTCTAAAAACAATGCCAAGTATTTAATAGAATTTTTACGAAACTAATAATGTCATTCAATAAAGATTTATAATACTATCACCCATATTTACTTATAATAAATATCGATTAGTGAAATTTGTCACAATGAAAATGTACACAATATAATATAAAACGAACTTAAAGACATCTTCATATTATTTTCAAATTACTGAAATTATTAAATGAAAGAAGAACTTCTTATCCGACTCATATATCTTACAATCGATGAAAACATCCTTTATTTCGCATTTCCTCAGTCAGCTTCTATACTGGTTACACAGTGATCCGTGTCCCGATTTGTATCGAACAGACTATAATTCATCCTATAAAGGTGAACAGATACGAAACGTCGCTGCATCATCAAAGTGAGCGCAAGAACGTCTCTGGCTGACTCAACGAAAGAAATACGTAACTAATGAATAAATATTATATACCTAAAAATAACCGGTCGTTCGCGGCGTTTCATCTCGGTTTCTCGGGAACGCAACCGGTTGCTGCTGGGCATCGTAACATTCTTCGACGAGGATAACTGCTGCCACACGACGAACAACATAAACGACGACGCGATGCTTGGCTGGCTACTGGTCATTGCGACGGTAGAATAATCTCGCTCGATTAATCATTCAAATTCTTATTTAATCCTTTACACAATTCCCTGTTCAATTTCTCTTCTTTCACCGGTTCTATCCGTCGTCCATCTCTTAGCTGCTGCACAGATCTGTCCTAGCGATTACAACATTCTTCTAGACGGAAACAAATTATTCCGGCTTGCATGTGTTCTTCGATTGAAATGTGATGAAACATTTTGAAATATTGCTGCGAATGAATATCGACGGTACAAAGCGTTTCTCCTGTCGTTTTTATACTGCGAATTTCGATGCATTTCCGACAAAAATGAATTGCGATTTAAAACGATTTTATGATAAAAGTGATTGGAAGCGATTTAATGCACAATTTTTGTTTGATTGAAGCTGTTGAAGGAAGATATAAATTCTCGAATAACTGTTCTTTGTAGCTGCAGATCGTTTTTGTTTCGAGTAAAGATTTAGAATTATTAATACTAGATGCGGGAGCACTGAAAGCGGCTATTTTATATTAGTTTATAAAAGCAATTTATTCTGCTATGGAAACAGCAATACTGTAATATTTGTCTTTAGTAATGTAGAAGACACCAGGTGAGAAATTAGGTGGGCTGCTTCTTTGGCAAAGATCTTTATTCGACTGCCTCTTTCTCTTCGAAAAAGGGCCTCCTCCCCTCGACGAACCATCTCATCACCCAAACAAAGACATCCTTATCTCGGAGACATAAACAGTGCATCGCCTGACCGGCGACCATCTCAGAGATCGCTTACAGTAATAAATATATTGACCGAATAACTAATAAAGGAAACTTTTTTTTTTCTTTTTTTTCCTTAGAGGTTTTACGTCGCATCAGCTGCAAGGCTATTAGCGACCTTCTATTTAAATAGACCTTATATTTTGTTTATTAAGGCTGTATCTCTCAGAAATTTTAATAGGTCCTTGATTTTGTTGCTGTTTATGTTATCCTTGAGCAGTGGTTTTAGTTTGTGTTTGGTGCGCATATAATTGTATTTTCGGCAGTTTAAGATTAGGTGGTCCGTTGTCATTTGGGTGTTGCATTCTTCACATAGTGGGGATGGTTCTTTAGTTAGCAGATATGAGTGTGTGTATCTGGAATGGCCAATTCGGATGCGGGTAATCGCTACTTGGTCCCTCCTGGGTAGTGTACTGGTCATTTGATAGTTACTGAACAATTTTCCTGTAATGTTAGTTATATGGAATGGGGCTGATTGTTTCCATGTAGTTTCCCATTGTTGCGTTAGCTGGCTTTTGATCGTTTTTATCATGTCTTCCGTGTGTAGATTTTGGTCATCATTTGGCGGTGTTAATGCTGTTGCTTCTTTGGCTACTTGGTCAGCTCTTTCGCTGCCAGGGATGCCGACGTGAGATGGGATCCATATGATCTTTATTTTGAAAGGAAACTTCTCAATCCGAATAATCGTGAATTAAGAAATCAGCGACCCGTCATTTCGTCGGCTTTCGCGAACCTAGCGTTAATAAATCCCTAGAAAATTTTAAGAACGTCTTTATCGTAAATCTCTTTCAAATGAATCCCGAGAGATCGGTTTCAGTGGCAGGAATAGTGCTGTCGCTCGAAAAAAGCGAGTGGAAAAGTGATCGATCATACACATATACACCGACAAACTGTTCCAGTTGAAAGTCCAGTTTCCCAAGGTTCTCGCGTTGGCGCGCATCTCTCTTCGGCCACTCATCGATTCCGCTTTCGGACTCGGAGAGATTACGAGGCGGTGCTCGTCGTGGAAGTTAGGCGACCGAGAATTTATTTACGAGGCGAGCGGGGCGGGGGTGGGTGATCACGCGGCCGATAATAAAAGAGAGCAAGGTCGGGTCGTCGTTGGGTATCGCGGGCAAGATGGGAAATTCATGCGGCTGGCAAGGACGTTCCTTGGATATTCCATCATCGGCGTAATGTCTATATCCTGAATAATGCCGCGGACAATCTCGCGCAGTAACGAACCGGAAGCCGTGCAAACAAGAGGAAACTGCGCTCTGATATTTGCTCGGGGAGGGACCACGGAAGTGGCCGTCGTGGATCCGCGATCGGAGCAGCGCGCACACCTGCCTTCGGGAAATTACAATTGTCCTGGGTCCCCGAAGGGCTTCGGGTGCCAGGTGCGATACCTATTCTGCGGTATCGGCTAGCACTTCGCGTGGGTTCGTCTCCGTTCATTGTTTAACCGATCTCTCCCCTTCTCTTCCCTCTATACTAGTTTGAATTACGGCATCTGTAAGGTCTCCGGAGACGATTGTACGCGAGACCACACTCATTCCAATGGCTAAATCTGTCGCTGAAAGGGGGAACGCCGTGTGTCACGATTTTCAGATATTATTTAAGTTGACGCGTTCATTGGAGATTGATAGAAATATGAAATTATGAACAGATAAAACGAATTTAACCCTTTGCACTCGAAGCCATTTCAACTGGAAATCTGAAGTAATTTCTCTGGCTTATAGTATTTACATTTTATATGACAAAGTGCATTTTATGCATTTGTAATTGATTCTTGTCATTCTTATCAACATGACATAACCTCAACAATTTTCAAAATGCAAACTTTGTTAGTATAAAGATTATTTCGCAACGTGATAGAATAATTTTATGGCGCCTCAGAGTCACCACTCGAGTGCAAAGGGTTAATGCTAGGACTGTACTAAAGCATTGACGTTTTTCTTGTACTCTGGACATACGCCGTAATTTATATTTTATATTTGAAAATGTGTATTATAGTATAATATTTTTATTAGAAAGGTTTTATTTTATTTGATTTATATTAGATTTGATTTTCGCTTCCAATCCAAGCATAATCCACGATGTTACTTGTGCCGACAAATAGAAGGGGGTTAATGATACCGTTACAGTATTCTGTACTTATTAAAATTGTTAAAAGAAAGTTTATTTATTAGAAAATATTTTTATATAAATTCTGTTTTTTTTGCAGTAGTCTTGATATCACGTGAAAAATTCATTGTTCCGCTTCAGTGCTTATTCATTGGTCATTTTTATAATGTAATTACTTTATATACAGATAAATTTTAATA
This sequence comes from Augochlora pura, assembly GCF_028453695.1. NCBI lineage: Eukaryota > Metazoa > Arthropoda > Insecta > Hymenoptera > Halictidae > Augochlora > Augochlora pura. The sequence goes on along the minus strand of NC_135782.1, from coordinate 9,349,139 downwards.
CGAAATGATTATGACAATCGTGACTTCTTCGTATAACAGGAAAGATATTGATTTAACCAAAATATTTCTTCTGAAATCCAAAATATTTCTTCGGACTTACAGTGTTTCCATTTTATATAACCTGGAGCATTTTATACATTATAAAATTAAATTTTATGACTTATACAACAGATAATAGATCTTAACAATTTTTTAAACATTAGTGAATTTGATAAAGATTATTTTAAAGTGTTGCATGATAATTTTTAGAGGCTCCTGAGAGTCGCCACTCGACCGCAAAGGGTTAACTGTTTATTCATTGAAAAACTAAAACGATCTTTTACTTTATAAAATAATGACTGTCACCCAAGGCAACCAAGAGTTAACGAGCAACTACGTTTGGATTACGAATTTTTAGTTTGTCTTCATATTGTTTCTACCTAGGTATTACTTTTTAATCGTGAATTAACCCTTTGCACTCGAGCGGTGACTGGGAGGCACCAATGAAATTGTTCTATCACGCTGCAAAATAATTTTTCTAACAATAAAGGTTGCATTTTAAGAATTGTTGAGGTTATGTTACGTTGACACGAATGACAAGAAACAATTACACTTGTGTATAAAATGTACTTTGTTATATAAAATGGAAATATTGTAAGCCGGAGATATTATTTCGGATTTCCCGTTGAAATGGCTTCGAGTGCAAAGGGTTAATAAAACGAGCGAAATGAAAATATCAAAATGAACCGGCTCTTTCCCGAGCGCGAAGGAACGATACCCGGTAGAGAGAGAGACCTCGTGGCCGCGCGCTCTCGCCAGAAATATCAATTACCGTCTATAGACGTAAATTTGTGTCGCGCGGCACGTGTGAAACGCGATATTCCGCGTTAACGAGAACGCATTTCGCCGTTCGTCATCCGCAACCCAGGCGTAAGGAACATTAATAAAGGAAACCGAGCATTTTTCAAGTGAACCATTCATGGGAATCGCCGGCGCAGGATTAATTAGCGTGTTTGACAGTCGCGTTCCCGTGTATCGCGCGGATTTATCGTACGTCGGTTGTTTGATTATTTAATTAACTGCGAGCCCACGCGGTTTTAACGGAATTATTACCACGCTCGATTACGCTGCGTTATGTTTTCCGAGGGACAAGAGAAGAAATAAAGGGGAAAGAACGGAAGGGAAACGTTTAAGGCGATGCACAGGGGATGGAAAAAATTGCTCTCCAAATTAAAAAGAAAATTGTGAAATAATATTATTCTAAAGTCAGTGTAAAAGTACCCTATTCTGAAATTACGATTTTTATTTTATTTCAATATGTTTGACAACTCTCTCTCACACAATATGAGACAAATTCTTTGTTTAGAAAATTAAATAGTGGTATATTATGCAAATATGTGTGGATGATATGACAATTAGATTTTGGCTAAATTCACTATTAAAGTATTAGAATTATATTACACAAACCATATTATAAACATGAACACTATACAGCTCTTTGACGTACAAATCCGACTCGCGCCTATCAATCACACAATCACACCAACTTGTATCGTCAACATTCTGTATTAATAAAAATAATTACACAGCATATATTAATAAAACTTATCGATATTCTAAAATCACGAAACAATACAGTTCTCTCGCAGAAAATAATCGAACAATATATTAGTGAAACAATTGAATAATATAATGCTTAAATAGCAAGCGGTATGCATTTCTGTTAAAAATATATTTCCAAGAGTTTTAAAGATTTTAAAAGTTTCCAAACACTGTTATATTATCTTCAACTTGTACAAATAATTAATAACAAAAATAAATGCTCGCAACACCCCAGTGTCTTATCAACGGATGCGGGAAGAAGATCTATTTTGCATAAAAATCCGCGGTCCGGTAGCGATTAATATCCACGGATATCGGCAAGAAGCAATCAAGGGACCCGGCGACGTCACATTTTTATTTGATTTCCATAATCCCTCTGACGCGTAACACGCAGGGCCGAGGGTGGAGTGTCGTTTCATTGAGTACCGTATCTTTGACGCGGGCTAATCCCGCCGATATTGCGAGCGTTCCGGCACGAATAATGACCGCCTTACGGCTCCGGTTCGTTTTCGACATCGCTTTCATCGGCTTTTCACTCCCGTCTTACGGCGTTCGAATATGTATTTGCCAGAGCGACAGAAACAGTCCACGTTTCTGCGAGCGCGCGCCCCCGTTTCGTCGCCGGCAGATTTTCTATTCGCGATGCAGAGAGCCTGTTTACCTTCCGCCACGACTTTTCCACTCGTCCCGCGGTTCGCCCGTCGACGTCGACGTCGACGTGGACGATACTCACCGGCCGACCCCGGAGTTGCCCTCGCCTCTTATTAAAATAAGCTCTAGACTCCCTTTTTCTCTTTCTCTCTCTTTTTCTCTTTCTCTCTCCCTCTCTTTCTCTCGAGTTCCACACTATTTTTCTCCACTCTTCTCGTTCACTTCCGAGCAGACTCGCGGAGAGTCTCGGCCCACGGTTTCGAGGAACTCTTCTTCCGCGCGCTCGCGATTCCCGACGCGTTCGTTCTGCTTTTAGATTTAATTCTCGTCGGGTGTATCTGGCGCCTGGAACCACCGGAACCTCCGCCCTCGGGATTCTCAGTAATCTCGAGAACGTGCGCGGCTTCCCGCGGATACGAAACAGAGATCGATGATATAGCCGTGGTGCATTGTACCGATACACGCGCCGACACTTCTACGGTATTCGTTTTGTTTCTAAGAACTTGTCACATCATCTAGTGACTTTCACTTTAATCGTTTACTTTAACCCTTTCGCTACGACAGTGTCGTCCGCCGAATTACTGTCGTTGAACGAAAGCTCGCGCCAGAGATATGCACATTGTATGTGATTTCTGTATATACGTTTTTCTTAGTTTTAACCCTTTGCACTCGAAGCCATTTTAATTGTAAATGTGAAATAATTTTCCTGGCTCATAGTATTTTTATTTCATGCAATAAAGTGCACTTTTATGCGTACAGAATTGATTCTTGCGACTCGTAGCAACAGTTTCACTACTCAACAATTTTTAAAATCTAAATTTTATTATATATTAATAATAAAAATTATTTTCTAACGTAATAGAATAATTTTAGTGCTGCCTCAGAGTCACCACTCGAGGGCAAAGGGTTAAATAACTGTGCTGAATAAAACAATCATTGCTTTAATGTAACAAGTATGTTTACATTTTTAATATGAAAGAACCTACAAAATTATAAAAATACAAAATTATTTTTCTATTTTTTAGCCGCATATATCTGGCGCTCGTACCCACAGGCCGTCGAGTGGATGCCGCGTATATGCGGCGCTCGGCGCGAAAGGGTTAATAACTAATAATACAATTGAGTAAAGCACGAAACATCTGCGAAAACCTACTATAATGGCGTGTCCTGCCTAAGAGGTTAATATCAGATTACAGTTTCAAAGATATTTGATTGGATCAATTTAAGTAGACCACCCTACCTGTTGCGAATCGATCAATAGTAAAAAGTCAGTCACTAACGCAGAATCAACGAAGAATTCTTTCTAAAATTACAGAACAAAAATTTCTCGGCATTCGGCTAGCAATAAATCGTTTTAGAGAAAAATCTGTATAAAAGTTTGTGTCCAATAAAAAAATAAGGGTGAAAAGAATCTTCTTTATAAAACTATATACATTGTGTTCGATACATCTTAACCCTTTGTATATGACTAAACATTAAAGTTTATTAACGATTTGCAACTATTTCTCGATGTCTACAAATTCATATAAATCGAATATTATTATAACAATATTATATACATATACATATGTATACATACGTATACATATGTATACATATACACATATATCGTATACTATATAGTAATATTATTGTTAATAAGCGTTGGTAGGTAACATCCACGATGGCGCCGAGTGCGAAGGATTAATATTTTCTTTGACTTATTCAAGGATTTCTATCGAAAACTTAAAACGAAAGCTTAAACGTTATAATTTTTATTTGATTCACTGTGCAAGTTTTTTATTCGACTAAACATTTGCTTGAACGACTTCGAACACTTACAGACGTAGCAAGTGCCGCAGTTACGTTTGCCTCTCGTTCGCGGAATATTAAAAATAAATCCTCGGTGGCACGGCGGGCGAGCACGAAATTCCGTTACCTTGATCCGCCGCTGGATTACGGCGGAGAGACTATCGCAATTAAATTCGTACCGTTCGAAGCCAATTATCCTTCTTTTGCATTCGGTTGGCCCCTGGGATCCGGGTAAACGGACCTTCATAATTGTTTTAATTAGAGACACGATCCCCGCGACCGTCCCTAATCGCGGCGCAAGAATATCGCGCGATGAGAGAGCCACCGCTTGCCACGGTTTCAAGCGCGTCTTTTAACTCGGATGCCGTTCCAAAATCGAGCACCACTCCGTCGCCGACGACCCGTTTTCTTCCGTTCCTTTTTTTTCCTCCTCTCCCCTCCCCGGTCGGTCTTTTTATCCGCAAACTTTTTAATTCCCCTTGTTTGGCCGCGCGCGCGCTGCCTTTAATTCGCCCGCCGTCCGGCGACGGGCCGCCGTTCCCGCCGAGAGAATGTCCCAGCAACGAGCCAGTAATTACAATAGTTTTAATTGTAAACACGACCGTCTCCTTGACGAGTTGCTCCCCACCGGCGGCAGATACGGAGAGCGCTGCTCGCTTCCGGTTATTCTGATCGTCGTTTAATTACTAATTTCCTACCCCTCGGATTCCGAGGATTTTTGTTGTTGGACGGCACGGATCTGGTGGATCAGCGAACGTGTTCTCTAGTATTAAATTCAGAGATATTTTACTTCGTCTTGATTGTATTATTTACCGCGGTTCCAGAAAATGATTTAGTAATCATAGAATTACATCGAATCGCATGATACAGTATTGTAGCGATTTTGATGATTATATTTTATGGATTTATTAAATAGAGAATTAAAGGCGTTCTGCACGAATTTTTTGTACCAATTTTTCACTCACGATTTTGACACAGATTAATAACATCGTTAATTGCCTTTCACTTCTGATTTATCATACCGATCGTTGAATACGTCGACTCTCCCCTCGATTCGATCATTCGATTATTTAATTATATCAATTATCTCGTCTTAATGAAAATAACTCGTAAATAATTTCGACGATTATGGAATCATCGTTGGTAGTTGAATATAAGGATTTTCGAACTGTGGAACCTTTGGCTTAACCGGTCTGTTAGTGAAGGTGATTTGAATTGTATTTTATTAAATAAGTAGAATTTAAAAGATAAAGATAAACGAATACAACTTTATTCGTTAAATATTCTATTCAAAAGCAATTACTATTCGAATACAGAATTGTCATTCGAATAAAGAATTATAAAGAATTACTATTCGAATAGAGAATTATTTAAATAATGGATTGTCATTCGTATAAAAAATTATTTGTATAAAGTATTATTTATATAAAGAATCATTGTTTGAATATAGAATTACTCGAACAAAATCTTCGCCTAAAGATATTTAATTCAGAAAATTATTTTAGATAAATGTTTACTTGAAACGATTCAAATCCTAGCATTTAAAAGATATAATATATTTTTAACAAACATAGTCAAGAAGGTGTCTTTAATACGTCGTAAGTTGGATCAACGATGTCACTGTAGAAAAGTTGGAGAAAGTAGAGATACTAAAGGGTAGACAGCGTCGCTGATTCTTTCACTCACGGCGAAGTGATCGTTTCCCCGTAGGAAGTTCCTGGAAAGTTTCGTAACCACAGGGACCTAATCCGGAATTTACATAAGCGAGAATTGCGACGAGACCGAGGTAAATTCGGAAGAAGTCGACCGGATGCACACGGTCCGGCGTATTACGCATTTAGAGTGTCCACGGCGTATGCGATAAAGCACCGTGAACCGACAGAGTTAACCCCAAATGCCAGCAATCTCCATAAAACTTGCGTTTCAATTTCGAGATTTACGGGACACTCTCGCCCGTGGCGGAGCTCGCGAACGCGTGGCACAGCGATCCGGAGGCTGGGTAATTCTTTACCCGATATTAATTCTTTCGCTTTGTTGCTTCGAGACATTTTTTTAAACTGCCAAACCCTCTGAGACTTTTTGATATCCCAAATAATTGTAATATCATAAATAATTGTAATATCCTAAATAATTGTAATATCCTAAATAATTGTAATATCCGAAATAATTGTAATATCCTAAATAATTGTAATATCCTAAATAATTGTAATATTCTAAATAATTGTAATATCCTAAATAATTGTAATATCCTAAATAATAGCAATATCCTAAATAATTGTAATATCCTATCTAACTTTATATTTGAAAGTATGAAGTTTGTCGGACAACTTAATTATGGAATATAAGGTTGCAAAGACAAATTTATTGAATTAAAAATTAAGATAATTGTTTAAATTCTTTCTTATTAAATATAAAAATACAAGTTACATTGTCACGCGAGCAATTATATTTGAATGATTTCATTACGATGTAAGCATCGCGTGAAGAACTACTAATGGCTCACGATTTACAACCCCTAATACTTTGACGAGGCTTACAGCAAATCATTAAACGTAATAGATTCGAATTTATTTCATGTGAAAAAGTACACAAATCTGAGCAAGGATATATAAATTTGACGTTCAAGTTCCTGCAACCTTCGTGTGTAAAATAATTTTAACAAATACACGCTGAGCCGCATATTTCATATATCTCAATGATCCGACAAGAAAATATTTTCGACAAGAGTTAGCCGGTACATTTTTCGCGAACTAAAATAAAAAGACTCGCTGAAAAAATAAAATAAAAAATTCTCATAAAAAAATGTTGATCACTACGATTTTCTAAATGTTAATAATACAAACATTCCACCTAGTAATATTCTCGTCGAAATTAAATCTACGGCCTACAAACGCTATAACCTTAAACCTTGAAACCGCGCTAAAATAATTATGGTCGCAGAGAGCGAATTTCTCGACCATTGTGACATGGAGAGAGATTCGACGTACTCCGGGGAAAAAAACCTCTTTTCTCACTCTTCCTCCAGTTTTACATACTTTTCTTTCTTTTACCTTTTTTTCTTTCACGTGACACACGCAACACGTTTCATCACGTTCGGTCACTGAAACGCCGTAGTTTTTCGCAATATTTCTCTGAAATGATTAAATTCCCGTGGCGGAATTAATTGCGAAGTATCCTGAAAAGAGCACGAAAGCGGATACAATTAGGATTACCGGGATGAACGGTCGGAGCAATGTAAACGCGTCTCATTAAAATACGCGGGACACGTTCTCATACTTCTATGGCGCACGGCTGACAGTTTATTTGGTATATCTGCCCGCTCTCTCTCTTTCTCTCTTTCTCTCTCTCTCGTCTGCAGCACACCCGTTTAGGAATGTCTGCGCTCCATTGTACGCCTGTTTCTCCCCATTTTGTTCGTGGCCGAGCACTGTTTTACACTGTATAATACGCTACGAGGGATTTGTTGAAACACGGTAAGATGATTATCAAACGAATTTTAATGGACGCGTTGTAATTGTCGAGTTACCGTGGCTTGTCGAACACGCGAATTCCTGGGAAAAATGTGTTCCGATGCGTTCAATTGATCCGCATGCGTTCACACTTGGTGGCGGTGGTGATGTTTTTCGTGTGCGTAATTGAAATTAAATGATATTTATGTTCGTATAAGTTGTATCATTTAGAACTTGAAATTAGACTGCGGATTTTTATGTAATTTAAAAATTGTCCTCCTTAATTGCAAAGTATAGAAACCAAGTAGCAATTTCTATCCTTTCTTTATTATCTCCGTAGATTAAATATAATACATCGATGTCCCAAATGCTTTTAATTTCTACACTGTTTTAAATTACACCAATCCAATTCTGCCTTAAATGGATAAAATCCGCGGTCTGGTTGTAATTTTTGTATGAAAACATTGCATAATTTTCGTTACTTTTATTTCGTGAATTGAATTAAATTGAATTGTTAAATAAGAATATCGTACATGTTTTCCTGGACTCTAAGTTATCTAATTATATGTATTTTTATTAAGATGCATTTATTGTTATAAAGAGGGTTTGCTTGGAAATCTTTTTTCAAAAATCAACCCCTTGCAGTCGAAACGATTTTAACTATAAATCAAAAAGATTTCCTCTGATATACAGAAATTGAGATACTCGTTCAACGCTTACATTTTTAACAACTTAAATATAAACGACAACGTAACAATTACATGTATTTCTGGATTCATTACAAAAACAAATAGACTAGATATAATACTATAAAAATGGGCGAGTGTAAAGCTATGTTGCATTATTTACAACTATCTAAAATTATTAAAAAAGAAATATGTATGTTACTATAATCAACTTTGATCATTTTTATTCCGCATGACAGCAGTCTAGATATAAGAATGAGGCAAAGAAAGGGCGAAGACATTTTTATAAGCTCCGATAGCCAATTCGGCAAATCAACAGGGTTCCTCCGCACCTGCGCCGATCCGTAACATTTTTGGAGGCAGAACGCGGTAACTTTCATTTCTCGAAACTAATACGGAACGTCGCGATTAGGTACGCTCGCTCATTTCCTTATCGTTGATCAGTGCCACCTGGAACAGTGGAACGACTCGATGACTTTTCTAAACGCGTGTTCGTCAAAGGGACTGTGATTAAACGGCTGCAATATCGTAAAAAGTAACGCGATGCTCTGATACCGTATCGCCAGGAATCGGGGAGTCGAGCTTTATTGGAGAGAGTGCAATCGATTGGCGGATTGGACGGTTTGAAAAGGAATTGAATACCTGGTAACGTTGCGACAAATTGTTACAACCGATGAAGTATTGATCCTTTTTCCCTCCTCCCGTGGAGTTTTGCCGCGTTCATTACAGAATCGTTTGAAACACGGCCGAGCAAGAGTTAGCGAAGTGGTTACACTCCGTTTTGTAACGGGATGGTTTTCGCCGGCTGATTAAATCAAGTTTTCCTTGTATATTATACGAACATTTGCATCTACAGTAATAACCATATTATCGGATGTTATTTGAACAGCTGTAATTATGCTCTCGTGGCTTCTTTCATCTTGCTATTCGACTCTCGTCGTACTGTTCAACGTTTCGCTGCCGCGCCGATAACCTCAACATTTTCGTAATAGCATTTCGTTGAATTAACACATTCGCATCGGGATACGAGAATTCTCGTTTCAAAAAGAAAAACGTTGTCGTCGGGATACGAGAATTCTCGTTTACCTGTATGTTAAAATATCTTCAAATTGCTAAAATGCCCCGATTTACATGAAAATTTAAGGAAAAATAGTCCGATGCGAATGTGTTAAACAAAATTGGAAGTCTTGCGTGTCTTGATCCAATTAAGATGTGCTGGATTAATGTAACAATTGATTTCAAGTCTGAGCAAATAATTACGTATGAGTAAGTCGAAGCGTTGAAACCACTACGGTGTTTATACAAAATACTAGTGATGTTGAAAGTACGTTTAAAAACATACGTCGATATCTCTGAGAACTGTAATATAATATTTTCAAATTATTGTAAGAAAGAATATAATAATTAATATGAAAATACAAAAGTAAGAGTAAAAATGTACATGAATATTTTTGGATAGGAAAGTAAACTTGTTATTACAAGAAATGGTACAATAATTAATGTAGACATAAAAATGAAAGTAAAAGTTGCTTTCTCGAATTCAAGCAATTCCATTGAATTCGTAGAGGAATTAAAACAATTTATAATGCAATATAATTTATAATATAATTTTGTATAATATAATCAATTTATGATATTAATCGTTCGTCTGTTTTCTGTTACAGGTAAGAGTCGATCATTGTTACCATCACATAGTACCTTAGCAGTCCCGTTTGGTGAGTCTAATCTGTAAACTGCAGATTTCTCTATCATTTCTAAAAAAATATATCGCAAAACCAGTTTAAAACAAAATTTTCACATAATCGTTAACACGTTTTTACAGTCCGTAGTGGCAAGGAAATCTGCAGTCTACTCGTTTGCATTCATGCATCTCTGTATTAGAATCGCGACCTCATCAGTAATATCAATCATAGGGTATAAGGGAATTTTTGTCGCGATTTAATTGTTAGTTAATTTAATCGTTTGCCTCGCTCGCAGTAGCAACTCGAACCGTTTCGCAGTGGCGTCACAGGATACTCTAAACGGCGTAGCAGTTAGGAAATCGTTCCTAGGGGAAGAAATTATTTTCGGTCAGAGGGGGAGGGGGGAAGCTGGAAACTCCCGGCTATTCCTAGACAGAGCCGTGTACACGCGCGCACGTGTTTGTACACGTATTTACGAATGCCCCCGTAGAAGAAGACACTGTTGTAGGGATTTGTGGTTGGAAGGAAACGATCGTTTTCGGAGGGTCTCCGCACGACAGGACTTCCAGAAGCCAGAAAACAAGCAATATTCTTTCCGCGGCCCATTTCGTCTCGAATCTCTTGCTTTTACCCATCCCTCGTCCAGCCGCGACGACTTTTATCCTCTCGTTGAAACCGTTCCCCCAGGTTTTTCTCCGACCTGCGAACGTTCGAGCTACGCCCCGTGACCGTGCCGGGTTCCTTTTCACGGGCCCTCTGCAATTTCGCTAACTGATTAGATCGATTCTCGAGCCTCCCCGGCAATCGGGCGAATACAAATTTCGCACCGATTTCAGTAGCTTCTGGCTACTCGCCGCGTTATGAACGTAATTTTCATGGAATTTATTAGATTAGCTTTTCGACACGGCGGAGGGAACAATGAAATTTGATTAAAAAGGGCTGCTTTAATTTTACGATATTTATAGGAATATTTTCTGAATTTTTATGTTGCTTAATCAACGTTTATTGCGAGCAAAAATATTACTTTTAAAATGTGTCTCTCTCTCTCTCACTCTCTCTCTCGCACTCTTTCCGTTCGAAATGGATTGTTTATTTTTACAGTATTTATAGAGAAATTGCCTGGATTTTTATAATATTTAATAAACGTATCGTAAATATAATTTGTAATGGTATCTTCACTTGCAGCGAACGTTTGTGATATAAAAAAAAATGAGAGAACGTTTTATAAATATATTTCTCGAATCATAAATTTTATTTGACACGTTTTTGTATCGATAATTTCTGCTCACTGTGATGTAAGTGTAATTTTTAAAAATCGATTTTATATAAATTGTATTAGCTGTTTATGGTCTCTGTGATACGTGTATAATTTCATTAGATTTATTCGGCGCGAATTTCATTAATCATTAATAGACGTTTGGTTGCGAGCGTGATTTTTATTAAATTTATTTTATACGAGTCTTCGTTAGAATTACACGGCGCTGATTTTTGTCAACGATAATATCAAATTTGGTCGGAGAAAAACTAGTCTTATGGAATGAAGAACCTACGTGTGAACAATTATCTGAAAATCATATAAATCGACCAAGTTACTCTTCTCACCCAACGAATTTAATCGAGCGTCAGATTTGCAAAATATTCATACGATTAAACGGCGTAACATAGCCAGTTCACGTAATGAAGTTATAATTAAATTAATTGCAATACCTCTGCATATATTTGCACATCCCGAGGGTGTCGAAACGCGATTGCGCAAAACGACAAAAATGTAATTGCTCTCGAATCTCGTGTCTTTACAGGCACGATTACGTGTACACGTCCGCGTCTGCCTTGTAACAAGCTGTACTTGATCAATTTCCAAGCGCCGGAAATAAAAGCGTACGACCCGAATAAAACGATGAAATAATTCCGGCTTTGCAATTTGAATTTCAAAGATCCCCTTTACCACGAGCGGCGATGTCCCGCGCATAAAAGCTACGGCCGGCTGTAATTCAAATGATTCGTGTGTTGATAAAGTGCGTACACGTTTGTGCGATTTCCGCGGAACCAACGTTCGCGGAATTGCCATGAAACCCCCCCGGATTACGGTCGAATTTCGACATTATCGCTGCCGCGGCCCGCTAATACGTTGCGATCGCGAACGGAAGAAACAGATTTTCGCGCTGCCATACTCGGTATAATACTCGAGATGATAACGAGGGAATCTTCTTCCGCGCGACAATAATGAACGTATTGTCCGATCACGTCGCGGAGCATCGATTTCGTCGGTGCGCCGCCGTTGAGACGGGATTAAACGATTGAAATCGAACCGACGGCGGCTGCTTTTTTTGAAAGTAATCAAGATTGATCACCGGAGAAAAAAGAAACGATCCGACGAGGACCCGGGGCGGGGAGCTGGAATTCCGGTTCAAAGCAATCTCGGGTGCCAGGTAGCCGAGCCAGCAAATGACATCATAGCGGTTATCCGGGAGCATTTCTAACGACACTTCGCTTCCTTCTTGTAATTAGACGCCTTGGCCATTAGCGGCAGATCTAGTTTAACTGCTTACGCGTTTCCACCGGCAAGAAGGCAAACATACATCGAGACGCTGGAATTAACGTTCCCGGTAATCCCGACCCGATCTCTGCCCCCCGCGCGCGCGCGCGCGCGCAAGAACCGCAACCTTTGACGCTGTATCGCATTTCATCGGGTTAATTAATGATTACATTTTGGAGCCCGATCGAATCGATCTCGCCCGCTAACCTGCCAATTGAATTCGTGTCGCACAATGCCCGGCCGTTGCCGGCTGACTTTCTCTCGAATGCCAATTCTTCGCGAACCGGCCGTACGGGAAACCCGTGGTCTTTTATCAAATTTCTATGGTTTTCTGGCACATCATTTTTTGTCGCGATAATATTCGATACGGAAAATAATAACGCGCTCTTTTTCTAAGCATCTCTTTTTTCGGATTTCAAGCGTGAATTAGAATTTCTCGAGAAACATTGAAGAGATTCTTGAGCCAATCTTCTTTTAAATTGACATATTTTTATGGCCGACGCTGTGGTTAATTTCTAATTGTGCGAATAATTCTGTGGCGCAAAGATCGTATTTTTCAATAATAGTTAAAAACTATGTAAACATGATCTTGTTTCAAATTGGTACATTTTTATGGGCGACACGATGATTAATTTTTAATTATTGGTAAATAAATTTGATGTAGGAAAATTTAATACAGAAAATTCTAAATTTTGCAACCTTTTCGAAAATATGTGTATCTAATACTTTTGGAATTCACGGTATAAGTCAGCAATTAATTAGTATATTTTTACGTTCTGACTAAAAAGGCACGATCTTCTTCCAAATCGATGAACTTTTATAACCATCGCAATGATTAATATTTAATTCTGAACAAACAATTCTGTCGCATAAAATTGTGAATACAGAAACTGCAAATAATATATATAAAATAAAAAAAATATATATGCAATTGTATGTAAAAATATTCATGTGCCAATAATTTTGTAATTCACAATATACAATTCAGAACAATTATGAAATAAAGAAAAAATTAAACTGCATCTTCTATTTCATCCTACGCTTTCAGTACCTTCGTCGGTTTACAAAGTCTTTGCCCAATTCGATTTAAAAACAGCAACCCTAACTTCGATTAATAATAATTTCAAGTTCTTCTAATTACCGAATGCAGACAATCTTGACAATATTTCGTAGAAACAAATGCAGGAACGCTTTATCGTCGGAGGAACGAGAGAGATATTCGAACGACAATGAACGATTGTCTTCCGGATTTAAAATTAGTTTCTACGTCGGTTTTCATAACAATCTGTCTCCCGGCCGGGACAGTCGGTTGATTCAGAGTGCTACGAGAGGAAATTCTCCGCGGAGTTGTAAATGAAATCTTCGTTGCTGTCGAGATTCGACGTACCGTTAAGCGCTCCTTCAGGATATCGGCAACTCTCTTCTCTTAACTGTTGTTCGCGCCCGTAGCAACGGTCGTTCTTCACGTTGCGCGCTCGTAAAATCGCTCGCCGGGATTGTCATTAAGCGCGGGGTTCATCGGCGAGTCTCTCGGGAACCACTCGTCAAGAATAAAAAATTAATGTTACGCTGTTTTAGCATTTTATGAAAACAGCGACGCCGGCCGAACGGTATTCTTCGCAGTAAAGGTCCGATAGCGAAGTCCCACGGTCGGGTTAACAGTTTTCCGCAGATTTTAGTGTCCGCGGTGTTGCTTTTGTGGTACATAATGTCGGGAAATAGATAGCGGAGAGATAGGGGAACATGATTCGATCGAAAGCCAGATAGGGCGGATGTACCGTTTGTCGTCGTGGTCAGGATTTATACGGATTACAACGGAAATATTCCTAAGGTCTTCTGTCGCGTAAGAATCGTGCAAGCTTCAATACATCATTTAATACTTTTAAATTGAATATATATAATGATTTATTCAATGTGCAGGTTGCTGGTGAATAATGGGTAGAATTGTTTCTCTGTAATAACAAAGAAACAACATTCAATGTTATTATTCACACTATCTTTCTGTATTAGCTTTCTTATATTTAATTTCAGTTCTTTCTACTTCGGCTTATATTGTCGCACTGACGTCACATGTCTATTCGTTCAATTATCTTAATGCTATTGGAGATCTAACTTATCGACCTATTTACACGGTGAATTTAATATAAGTAAGGATGCTTTCCTTACATATATACCTTGCAATTGCAATCGAAGAATTATTGAAGTTCAAGAAGAACAATATTCTCATTTTTCATCATTTCTGGCAACTTGTTTCCACACCAATTCTGCACATGCTTAAGCAACGTTTCTCAAATAACTGATATATATAGATTTAATAAATAACATATTGACATATAAGTTTAATAAATATTATATAAATTTAATAAATAATATATAAATTTTATAAATAATATAGAAATTTTATAAATAATATGTAAATTTTATAAATAAATATAAATGGATAGAAACTCGCTCAATATAAATGAATAGAAAGGGTGCGCTGGCTACAACCGTACATCCACCCTAATTTGTCCAACAAGATACCGCCAATAATTTATTTAAAATAGGATCGTTTCAAAATCAACGTCGACACAATTACCTTTTTCTAGACGACGTTCAATTTTACGGTTGTTCACCCCGCACGCAATTATGAGTCGACGGCCATAATTCTACGAATTTATTAACTGACGAGCTCTCAATCCATTCGTTTCTACCGCCGCTTAATTAGGCAATAAACTGTTGCTTATCATGCAAAATAAGACAGAGTTTATCTAGACATTTAATACGTTCCTCAGAAATTTTAACGAACTGTACATCCAGTTGTGCGTCTAAACTATACATTTCAGTCGTGAATACATGAAATCTGCAACCCGGTGATAACATCAGCCGCATTAATTTCGCGGCGCGTTAATTACCTGAGAAGAGCGTGTCCGAGGAAACGGAATATGTATTACGAGCCGAGTTATTTTTATTAATGAAAAACGGGCGATCTTGAAAAATTCATAACTAAAATCTGCGAATCTGACGGGAACGATAAAAGTAGCCGGCGCAATTAGAAATACAAACTGTCGTTTAGAAAGAGAATTATTCGTGATCAAGATCATTTTAACGTTTAAGAGAAGAATAGATTTTGCAGTTATCTTGAAATGATCTTCGCAGCAGCAGTCATTGATAAGGAAATCTATCTGTAGTAAAATAAAACTGAAATAGATATAACAAAATATTTTATTCCTCTGCTAGTGGCTACGGGTTCTTTCAGTGCGTCTACGCAGTTCGAATTCTCGCAACCAAGTGTCCCAAGACCTCTGCCTCGCCACCCGTCCTCGAATTTCCACTTGGGCCCCCTTTCTTCCAATGTTTAGGCGATCTCTCATCAGCGACCAAACGAACGCCGTATTAATTCTCGGGACCAGCGAACAGAGGATCTTTTCCGAGCTTCGCTTTTATATCGAACGATAGTCGCGTGTTAGAACGCTGTTCGAACAGTCTCGTTTCAATTCTCCAAACTTCTTATCCCTCGTCCGGACGGAAAAAGTTCGAGTGTTCCGTTTTCCGCGGGCTTACCCCGTATATCCCTCGTCGAGCAAAAGTTGGCGGGAGCGCGTAGGGGATGTAAGTTACTTATTGACCGTGCTGCGCGCAAATTTCCGTCGCGTGAAACGGAAAGGAGGCCGCCGAGCGGACCGGACGCGTCGGATCCGTGGCCGGTTAATTGACAGGGAACAGGCAGGAGATAAATTCGTTGTGCCTCCATTCAGGGGTCACATTCGTCCCCCAAAGGCAGATTAGCGTACAAAGAAAAGCGGTGGTCGCTCGAGCCGTTTGTAAAAGCGTTTCGCCGCTCGGACCGTGAGAAAATGGCGGCGGATCGGATCACCGGCATTGGCGGCCCGTCGTCGACGATTTCGGCACGTCGATGGTGTTTTTTTTATATTGAAATCTCATATGGGATTCGTTATTGCATTGTATCGTACATATTTATTGTACATATGTATTTACATTTACACAATACGGCGTTTTAATAAATATACGTGTTATTAAATTGAGAGTACATATTATACTGGAGCGTACAATACGTTGGGTATATTGTAATATTGTTTTATTCGGTGCATACGATAAATAAAAGATAATGAAGGTAAAAAAGTAAAGTTTTAAATTGAAAATAAACGAAGCAAATTAGAAACGCGAAGATGTTAAAGGATTTGAATCATTGTGTGCTGAGATAGAAGCGTTGAGAAACATAACTGTTTTCTATTTTTTGACGTTCCACTCGATCGCCAATTTTTTATTAAAATTTTTATACATTTGAAATCTTTTAACGTCTCAATAAAATTCCACTCGTTCGATTTTAAACAAGTTATTCCATTTTTAACACTAGAACTACGAATTCTAAACACAACTAACGTATACTGTTCTATAATTTAAACTTCTATTTATTTAAACTTCATACTATTTTTATCATAATATACATTATATTTATTCTAGTGTTATAAATGTTCGCATATGTATATGTCGCATTCTTTTCTTAATTTAACAATTACATATAAATAAGTTGGTCCCACGATTTTAAGAAAAAATGGTCAGTTCAAAAGATTTCAATATTCTCGAGAATATATCGGTGTCGACCGCCCGTGTCCCGACATTTTTGGTAGTTCGCACGGCCCCGTTAACAACGCGACGAATTTATTCGGCGGGGAAAAAAAGGTGACGGACCCGTACGGGCAACGCGGTGCCCGCTGGTAATTGGGAAAATGAATATCCCGTTAATCAGAGAGGCCGGGAGCCGGGGCTCCGAGCGCTGCCGCGTGTTGCGCGACTCCGGCGACTGTGCATTAAATTAATGATCGCCTGCACTTAATTAGTGTCATTGTGGGGAACTGTTATAGGCAACTGCGAGCGGTACACGTTTTAAGTATCACGCCCGAAATGATTCCCGGTCGATATAATAATGCGACGGCTAGTAATGGCCGGAAAATTATCAAATATCACCGTTATTAGCGAGATCATAAGCGGCGGAGTAATTAAAGCCGCCAGCCTACCGAATTGTCAATTAATTTACGAGGCTCGTTTATACGCTGCCCCGGACTTGCTGCAGCGTCGCCCAACTGGTCGGAAATAAAAGTTACACGCTGTTCACAGAGACCGAAACCTAGCCGTTGCCGTAACGAACCGCGCGGCCGCGCCCGCGCCACACGCCGCGGTTATGTTAACACCGGCCCTTTTCGGAACAGTCGTTCGCCGCCGCAGTATCGTTTTCGGATTCCGTAACAAACACCTGTAGGAGATGGTCTCCGTCTATTCCATTAGCGGCCGCTGACGTTACATTTCCATGCTAAGCACTCGGGCTCTTTGTTATCGTTATTGCAAGGCCGCGCGCGCGCGCGCGAGAGAGAGAGAGAGAGAGAGAGACCGCGCTCGGACTTGAGAATTCAAGCCAGCGGGCTCGGATAATGTACGCGACGGGCAAGTTTGAATTTTTATGCAGATGATAAGTCCGTTTTTTTGAATATCTTTAACGGATTCTGGATTCTTTATGGAGATATTCTTATTTCGAAAGATTTGTTGGAGAAACGTTCCTCGCTTTTGTCTGGACTCGACGAGATTTCTTGCGGCGAATATTGTAGAACGGGGCAGGGCAATTCCGCATACGCGATTTGTTGCGGTTTTCAAACTTGCTTAATTAAATTTAATTAAAGCGTCTCGTTGACGGGATTAAAGTATGGTGAATAGAATGTAGAGACGCGGTTGAAAAAATATATTTCTGTTTCGCTGAAAGAACTCTTCTCGACCGGATTAAAAGGGTGGCTCGAAATGTTGGAGTGACGCGTAATTTCTACGTTTTTAGCGCTCTCCCATTCAATTTGAAGATGCAGTGTTCTTGCCAATTATGGAGCTGATTTTCAAGCCTGCCGTACTAATTCCATTGTTAGTCGACGTTGGGTGAAACCGGCTCAGAAAAAATGATTCGAACTCGAAGAAAATGACTCGAATCCGAGGGAAATTGCTTGAATTCGGGGAAAATTACTTGAACTTATAGGAAACAATTTAAACTCAAAGAAAGTGATTTTTGAATTTATAGGAGACGATTTGAACTAAAAAAAAATGTCTTGAACTTATAGGACAAAATTTTAACTCGATGAAAATGATTCAAACGTATACAAATGGCTTACAATCGTAAAAAATTATTCAAACTTTTGGAGCAAAATTTAATTAAGCTGTGCGTCTTCCGACGTGTATTCCAGAAGTAATTTTTTCGATTCAGATACCTCCGCACTGTGGAATTAATCGCGACGTTCATTCATGAACCACGAGGTTGAAATCTAATTTTCTCGAGGCTAAGATAAAAAGCAGGAACGTCGTAAATACAGAATTACTTTTTTACCGGGTGAATGAATTTTCTTGATTAGCTTCCTTTCTGCGCAATCTGTCAAAACCTACATTCGCGGACGCCTGGGATTATAAATTGTGTAATGAACGCGTTTTATGGTTAATTTGATGTGGAATATTTTACGTAGGTAATTACGAATTGTTCATTGTTGTGGAGCTCCAGCGATGTTATTAAACGGCGGAGTTAATTTTTAATAAACCCTAGCTGATTTACTTAAAACTGTGCATGCGTTGCACGGATTGCCGGATTTTCGCGTATTTGCAGTTTTATAGTTTCATAATTTTACAAATTTACAATTTTACGATTTTACGATTTTACAACATTACAACTTGAACCGAAAACTATATAGTTATATTTTTACTACAGATCGTTACGCGAAATAAGAATTATTTACATCACTTGTAAGATAGAAATTTCTATCATCCTCTAATTATATTTGAATAATCTAAAGTTAATTTATTAGTATTCTTAAACACTTTATTCACCAAAATTATTATATCTCTTCTTGCAATACAACTAGATCTAATCGTTAAAAAAGCTTCCTTTTAAAATAATAATTTCAAAACAGCTTTTCACCTTTTATCAATCTAAATGATTTGACTATTACTGTCTCCGAACAATATTCCTAAAAATTCATCGCTGCAGGTCTCCTACGCTTAAATAACTATCAGAAAATGGTGGACACCTAGGAATCGGACGGTCAAAGGAATCGGCGGAACTCGTAGGAAAACGAGAAACGACGAGAGAACGAGAGGGTTCGCCGTGGAGCGCCGCGGTTACATTTCCGGCGATACGTGTCGAAAATCGCGTTAGACATGCATACATAAACATGAATCGAGGGGGGGAGGGGGGGCGTGTAGAGAGGGAGAGGCTGGGAACACCGGCGCTAAGCTGCGAAACTAATAATTAAATTCCTCTAGCCGGGTGGACGATGCCGTCTCTGACGCTGGCGGACGAATTTTCGCGGTGGCCGGAACTTCATGACTCTCTCTCCCCTCCTCCCAACCCGAAGAGATGCCTTCGATCCCCGACACCGTAATTTCCGCGCCACCGGATTGAAATTTATGCGGCCACTGAAAAAGGATTAACATTGCCTCGGGCGTCTTTTTGTTTCCCCCCCTTGAAACGCATTTTCGAAATCTCGGCTTCGTGCAGTTTCGTTACCCCGCTGTGCCATGAAATATTATTTGTCGAATTTCTTCGTATTCTTCGCTTGGGTTCTTTTATTTAATTATGCGATAAAACGGTCCTCTTAAATATTACCCATCGATTGTTAATTGAAATGTTTCTCGAAAATATTCCTCGTTTACTGACTCAATTATTAAATGAAATATCCCTCGAGGATATTCCTTGTCTAGTGATTTAATTGTTGCAAGAATTATTCTTCGAAGATGTTCTTTACTTAATGATTTCATTTATTTGAGCGAACTATTCCTTTGGAATGTTTCTTCTTTACCTACTAATTCGATCGTTCAATGAAAACGTTTCTCGAAGATATTTCTTATCTGTTAATTTAATTATTAAATGAACTGTTTCCTTGAACAGGATACGATTCATTTTCTGATTGGTTCGCCTATGAAACACTATCGTACTTATCAAATTTCGTAATAACATTTCATTCGGTACAATTAACAAGAGGTGAAAGTAATTTTCGATGCATTCATACCAGAGTTCATTTAATATCAAAAATCTAATAAATACGTTAATCTTGAAAGCGAGTAAGCTAGTTGAATAAAATATTCGATACCGAACGATGGTTGTACGAGGTGTTATTATTAATATCCAATTTAAATACGTTCAAGCAGTTAATATTTTTAAAACTTCCGAACACATTCGCGTGTAAATCAATTCATGAAACGAACTATTGGATTAGCCAAACTAGTTTTGCCACACTCTTTAACACCCCGGGTACGATTACCGAGTTTACAACAATGCGTTCACGGAGAATATTCGAGTACGGTGTTGGAAGCCGGCAGGAAAGTAGTCACACAGTAGTTTCGTCGTTAGCCGGGTTTTGTTGAACCGTGCAGAATTCGCTCGTCGCCGGCATCGATAAGAGAGCCGAAGCAGCGTTCGTTCTACCCGGTTTCTGCTCACGAATGCTCGAGCGGTAAGTGGCGATCCGTGCGGTTAATTGCCGCCTCGCGGAAGCTCGCGAGGGGTTTGGGAAACGGGAACGAAGACGCGAACGAAGACACGAACGACGCGCGAAAACGCTTGCCGCGAACAGATTGACACGCGATTCGGGGGGGAGCTCCGAGCGGTTTCGCACACGCGACCCCCGCGCGCAAGTTAATTCCGATGTTTCACGGAAATTGACTGCTCGAAGTATCGGAAACTCCGTCGACGCCGTCCGCCCGCGCGCGCGCGCGCGCGCGCGCCGGAATCCGAAGACTTTCGAACACTCTGTGTCCCGGAACGACGAGGAAAACCGAACTTCCGAAGCAATATTGGATTGGTGAGAAATAAATGGCCACTTGGATGCGTTACTGCCGCCAATCGGCGATCGATTATTTCTTGGCGGATTTCATAGTAATTTCAAAGAGGCGCCGGGAACTTGCTCGAATCTCGGCTGTTTCTGCCGCATTCCACGCTGTAGCCAATTAAAAGTCGAGCGAGATGTGCGCGAAGGTTGTCGACTGTTTGCGGAAGAAGCTATTCGAACACTCGGGACAGTTGATTTTGTAATTATTTGATAATCCCTCGGTGGAATAACGTCGCAATGATTGCAGAAGATAATTGAGCAAATTGCAGTTTTCTCTTTATTTTTCTACTCCGCATGTCTTATTTTCGAACGAATTTAGTGATGCAGAAGTGCAAGTTTTCCGTGATTTTGTATCGTTGACGAAAAGAACACACAGAAACCAATTTCTTAAATGTTATAAGGAAAATACGCATCTATATCAAATTATGATCACGCTTGA